>NW_015639108.1:646318-663616 GCF_001515625.1 Sinocyclocheilus rhinocerous
TGGTTATCAGTGTATTACAAAGGTACAAAACAGATTTCAGTACTTCAATAAGGTTGGTATATTAACATTATATCAGTTAATGAAATACGGTATTTAACTGTAAATTTTAGTTAAAACCGTAAAACCTAAAATGTTGCTACCGCATTTTTTACAGTAAAATTCCGGCAACCACAGCTGCCGGTTTTTTACCTTAAATTTTACGGCTTTTTTTTTTACAGTGTACATAATCCGTCCACTAACCAGAGGTTCTAACATGACGATTTGCTGCTCGAGAAACATTTCTGATTATTATCAATGTTGAAATCAGTTGCACTGCTTAATATTTTTGTGAAACCATGCAAATTTTTTTCAGGATCCTTTAATGAATAGAAAGTTCAAAAGAACAGCGTTTATTTGAAATATTTATCTTTTCTCTTTACTGTCACTTTTGATAAATTCCTTGCGGAATATTAATTTCTTTCCAAAAATGAAAATAAATTCCTACTGACCTCAAACGTCTGAACAATAGTGTATAACGTCAGTTGGGGCCATTTTGCTCTCTGACTGACTGTTTCTATAGGCTGTGTGAGTGAGTGGACATCTCCACCCAGGGTCAGCAGGTCGCCATGCAGACAATATGCTGTTTTGTGGAAGTGTGCTGAACATACGGGACCAAACGTGCTGCGCGCTTTAATCTTATTACGGACTTTACAGCTGTTCTCTTTCTCCTAGTAGTTTCTCACTCTCTGTCATCCACAGTTCAATTGTTCCTCGTTCTTTTCTTTAGCTGTTTGGCAACTTACTTTTCTCTGTAATTCAATTTTTTTTCGTACTCAGTTATTTTTGTCCCTGTCTGTCTCTAAAGTCTGTTTTTCCTTTTTTAGCTCACAACTTTGAATTCATTATTACACATACATTAGGGTTCAAAAGTTTGGGGTTGGTCAGATTAAAAAAAAATGTTTTTGAAAGACATCTCTTAGGCTCATCAAGGCTATATTTACTTGATCAGAAATATGGCATATTTACAAGTATTGTTACAGCTAAAAATAACTTTTCCAATATACTTTAAAATGTACTTATTCATGTGACGCAAAGCTGAATTTTCAGCATCATTACTCCCGTCTTCAGTGTAAAATTATCCTTCAGAAATTATTCTAACATGACGATTTGCTGCTCGAGAAACATTTCTGATTATTATCAATGTTGAAATCAGTTGCACTGCTTAATATTTTTGTGAAACCATGCAAATTTTTTTCAGGATCCTTTAATGAATAGAAAGTTCAAAAGAACAGCGTTTATTTGAAATATTTATCTTTTCTCTTTACTGTCACTTTTGATAAATTCCTTGCGGAATATTAATTTCTTTCCAAAAATGAAAATAAATTCCTACTGACCTCAAACGTCTGAACAATAGTGTATAACGTCAGTTGGGGCCATTTTAGCTCTAAAAATAAAGTTTTATTATGCCTCTTTTTCATTATGACTTTTATTTTATTAAGATTTTGCTTTATGCTTTTATACTATTAATATAAGTCTATTCAAGTCTTTTCCTCACGCAAAGCAATCATGTGGCTTCAGAAGACCAAATGAGTCTATATAGTTTTTTTGCAAGCAAAAGCAGCTTGGATAATCTTCAAAACATCTTTTATGGTGCATGTGAGAAAGAAAACTTTTGATATGATGACAGAACTTTCATTTTTGTCCCAGCTATTCCTTTAAGGACAGCGATGTGGACAAAAACAAGATAGCACATTAAAACGCTCTGCTGATGCTCCTTCCAGATTTTGTCATGTAAATGTTTACCTCATGTTACCCTCTAAAATCCTGTTGGTGTTACAGAAACAGGAGGTTCGATTCATCTGCAAGTCATGTTCTAAATAAGACTCTTGGCCTGCGGACAATCACACTCACACATGTGCGCTTGTGTGTGCAGCGCTCTTGAATCGGGACAGTTGGTGGCACTAATTTGTCCATGTTTTTGGCGCGCCACCTCTTGCCCTCCCTAAGCTCCGGGTCTCTGCCATCTGCTATGTTTAACTGTGCTGGCCAGGGCAGAAACAGGCAAAGTGCCCACAGAGACACACTTCCAGACCTCGGCTGACTCCAGAGTCTCTTCACAGAGCCACCGGGAGCCCTTTCGTTTCTACCACAGGACTCTGATTCAAATATTTTGAATATATTAAAAACACTGTCAGAAATAATAATACAAGATTATGCCAGACTTTTCCTGTTTTTGCTGTCAAGAATGTAATTCTTTTAAACCCTCATAATGCATTCAGGTCCATTTTGACCCCGGAATATAATTAATTAATTCATTAATTTAGTACAAGATTTAAAAAAAAAAAAAAGTTTAAAAAGAGATATAACCATGTCAAAAATGTATCAGTGGTAATAGTATCAAAAGAGACTTTACAGATATTTATGCAAACCTTGTTTTGATCTATGAGTTGGATTTGTCTCAAAATATCTTTGTAAAATGTTTAGCCTCTTTCTCATATTTTTTGGAATTAATTTAAAACTACTGATGAACCATTGCTGCATGAAAAAATGTATCGCCTTTACATCAGAGAGTCAAAGTTATGCAATTAAAATAAATATATAGTGCGTTTAAACCACATTTCAGAGTAACATTTATGTTGTTTTGTTAGAAAGAATATGTAGGTTTCACAAATTTGGTTATGAAGTTATGACAGATTATACTGATGATATAATATGTAATTATACAGTAATTTTTAGATTATACTGTATAGACCAATTTAGAGCAGACGTCACAGTTACGTCACTTGCAGCTGCGCGCGCATAGTGGTTGCAGAAAAACACTGGGAACAAGTGGAGATAAATGGGCAAAATCCATGGAATAAAAGAAAAAATATATTTTTGTGCCTTTTGATGTCAAGATCGGAATGCAAATAATTTTTATAGAATACTGTCGTCAAAGACGCAATTTGAAGCTAAAAGCAGACGTTTAAATGGACATACTATGGATGAAAACTCTACCTCTTGTAATATGCGGAGAACATTTTGAAAATGACATCTAATCAATATAATTTATAATCTTTTTAAACCTAACTATTTTGTACCCTATCCATGAAATTCTCTAGCCATAAAGGCTATCTCTCCGGGGTTTTCTGCAACAATGATGCGCGCCCATCCTGAATGTTTACAAACCTATAATTGGTCTATACTCTCAGAAATTATATATGATGATACATTCAAATACAATTTCTCATGAATATTGAAAAAAAATTATTCTTGCATCACAATGATTGTTTCTGTTGTTTATGTAAAATTAGGAATTTCACAAAATTCTTAAAGGGGTCATCGGATGCCCATTTTCAACAAGTTGATATGATTCTTTAGGGTCTTATTGAAAAGTCTATAACATACTTTGGTTAAAATTTCTCAATGGTAGTGTAAAAAACACCCTTTTTACCCTGTCAAAACCAGCTCTGTTTTTAGCGCGCCGTTCTAGTCCGTGTTGCTTTAAATGCTAATGAGCTCTGCTGACCCCGCCCCTCTCTTCTGTGGGGTGACAAGCAGTACTGTTTACTTCAGCCGCGAAACTTGTTAACTAGCACACATTAGGAAAGGCGATTTGCAAAGATTCATAAAAAAAAAAACTATACTCACTTCTGTAGATGAAGCTGGATCATGAATGATTCGCGTGAACATAAACGCATTTAGGCAGATCGGGGATCGGCGCTCATTCTGACAGGAATCTCACAACAGCCTGATTTGAGAAAAGTGATTTTAAAATAGGGATTTAAAAAAAAAAAACACTGGGTGGATTTTTATCATTATAGGATGGATGTGTACACACACTTCCAACACACATTTATGTTCAAACAACAACAAAAGTGAATTTTGCATTCGATGACCCCTTTAATAAAAATAGACTAATATAGTAATAACAAGGTAATAACAGTAACAGTTAAAACTTTTACATTTTTCACATTCACTCATTAGTGAGATGCTATTGAGCAGACACAATATAGTTTTAGTTAAAAAATATTAAGTTATGACTGTTTTATACGTTTAAGTTCCACTGTGTCCAAATAAAACTGGGAATGCAAAAATTGTATGCGGATTTTGAATGCATTATGAGGGTAATAAAGCTGTTTTCTTTATGATGATATCAGAAGAGTTGTACCACTTTGATTAAGTTAAAATACTCCAATCCAAGTTTCTATCTTTAATAACACACATCTGAAATGAACATGACAGCTCCTGTGAGAACAGCAAACACATGAGGAGTGAACGTGCCGGGCATTGATTTGTTTGGGATATGAGTCTAAACTGTATGAGAGCGAGAGCGTGGGAGAACTAACACGAGAGAGAGAGAGAAATGTGGGCATGTGAGGTGAACACGTGTGTCTGAGTGAAAACGACATTAAAACACGCTTTTTTCATTTTGTGATACATTATTGCACATTTGCTTTTTTCATTATTATTATTATCCTCTTTTACTCACAATGAAATATGAGTTTGCGAAGACTTTAAGTGTATAAACTCATGTGTACACACACTTCCAACACACATTTATGTTCAAACAACAACAAAAGTGAATTTTGCATCCGATGACCCCTTTAATAAAAATAGACTAATATAGTAATAACAAGGTAATAACAGTAACAGTTAAAACTTTTACATTTTTTCACATTCACTCATTAGTGAGATGCTATTGAGCAGACACAATATAGTTTTAGTTAAAAAATATTAAGTTATGACTGTTTTATACGTTTAAGTTCCACTGTGTCCAAATAAAACTGGGAATGCAAAAATTGTATGCGGATTTTGAATGCATTATGAGGGTAATAAAGCTGTTTTCTTTATGATGATATCAGAAGAGTTGTACCACTTTGATTAAGTTAAAATACTCCAATCCAAGTTTCTATCTTTAATAACACACATCTGAAATGAACATGACAGCTCCTGTGAGAACAGCAAACACATGAGGAGTGAACGTGCCGGGCATTGATTTGTTTGGGATATGAGTCTAAACTGTATGAGAGCGAGAGCGTGGGAGAACTAACACGAGAGAGAGAGAGAAATGTGGGCATGTGAGGTGAACACGTGTGTCTGAGTGAAAACGACATTAAAACACGCTTTTTTCATTTTGTGATACATTATTGCACATTTGCTTTTTTCATTATTATTATTATCCTCTTTTACTCACAATGAAATATGAGTTTGCGAAGACTTTAAGTGTATAAACTCGCATTTGAAATGCCGATCTTTGGTTCCACATGCAAAATAGAAAAATCATAGAAAAATACTTTTTGGCTTTCATCAGAGCTGCATAAGCTTCTTAAAGCTCTGCTGTCCCAGTGACATAAAAGCAAGCGGGTGAGGAGGCAGGTTCGGCCTTACGTGACCCCTGGAAATCAATCTCTTTCTTTCTTTTTTTTTTAGACAAGACATGTTCTCCTAAAATTGCACATAAACTAAAGTTAATCCACAGTACTGCTGTGTAAAGATCTAAAACATACATCAAACAGATACCAGCTGCTCTGAAAATGTCTTTTCCAGGGAAACGTTTTTGTTGTCACTACGAGCAATGAATGTGATAACTGCTGTGCTGCACACTGAATACAGCTAATGTGGCATGTGACTGCCATAGAGCAATTTTTAATAGACCACCAATCAATCTATCCCTAAGGCTGACTGAACCACCTTTTAAAAACACATTTGTTGACAGCCAACTGGAACCTGAGGAGGAAAACATGATGTGTTCCTGTTGTAGCTGTAGAGCTTGATGCTAGCATAGAAAAAAAACGTATAGGCTAACCTAAATGTAAAAATAGATTAAAGCATCCACAAAATGCAAAATGTAACATGGTTTTTCAACACAAGGATTCACAAAAATTAAGTTCAGTCAAGAAGTAATTAAGCATATAAATTGGCTCACCTGCATCAAAGTCTGGATATGAGCGGCACAACGACATCAGACAGCGAAGGAAAAAGAGAGAGACAGTCAAATTAATTGCTTGTTTTTCAGTCATTCTCCATTTTACAACATGCTGCATGCATTTATTCATGAACAACTGCACCTGAATTCTACAACACACACATCCATCATCCTGCTTAAAGGTGGGGTAAGTGATTTTTCAAAAACGCTTAAGAAAACTGAGTCTGGACGAGTAGCAAAACAAACTTGTAGCCAATCAACAGTAAGGGGCGTGTACCGCGCCACATCAAGTGTAGACCATAGATATGTATATATAGATATATATATATATCTATGGTGTAGACAGCATCACTGATTATAATGAGTTCCATAGTATTTTGTTGCGCCGCGCCACTCGCGTCCGGTGTAGACACAGTGTAACATTGGTTTTGCTTTGTTTCACAGAACTAATCGTTTTTTTCCTGGGTTGCGTATGTATATGTGGGGCGGAGCTATCAAAATAGGGGCGAGACCCTTTTGGGGTAGGGGCGTGTTTGTTTTGGTGATTTCAAATATCAATATTGGCTACCAGAAATCGCTTACCCCACCTTTAATTGGGCACATTAGTCATGATCATTAATGGAGCCAAACTGCCATGTCCAGATCTCTATGATCAATGCAAATAGTTCCTGCGATGCCACAAAGCTATCATGAGCATCACTGTGAGGCGTATAGATTGATTTTAGAATTAGTTTCTGCCTTCACTCAAATCAGATTCATTTTAAACCTGCCGGGGCAAAATAAACTTGCTTTTGTCCAGAAATGCCTTATCAAAACTGGAATCTGAACAAAGACAAGCTGAGACAAAGATTCAGGGTCACAGGGAAAAGTCAGACAGTTTCTGGCCCGGATCTGTTGGCAGAAGCCCTGCTGGCTTGCAATGTGCTAGCAGATGGATGTTAGAGAGCGTGTGTGTGTGTGGCCAAATTCCCGGAGAGATCTGGACAGGACAGGACATATCATCCTTTATTGATATGGTGATGAAACACTTTGAACAAACGCACAACAAACAAACGACACAAACGGAGGTGAACATCTGTAGCTGAAGCACAAGCACATGAAGGAAGAGTGTTTCTTCTAGAACCGTTATCGCTAGCGGCCAAGTTCAGACACGCTGAGGTTTATGCGAACTGTCACGAACAATGAGGGCAATGGGGTTGAGTGATAGGACAATAGATATAAATCTGACAGGAAGCGTGTCGGTGCTTCAGAGGAAATAACGTCACCTGACACCTGATTCTCAGCAGAAAACTACTTCCTACCACTTTTTATTTTAGGGTTAATAATTCAGTAGTCACATCTAGATCTGTCGAACCAGATTAAATTGAGGACCTGAGGTGGGAAGACTGTATGGGACATGGGTTTCATGTATTGAGAGGAAACTGTTCTTTTGTTTCTTTGATGGCTGGAATTCATTTCACATCAAGAGGAGGAGGAGGAGAAAGAGACATAATGAAGATACAACAGAAGAGAGCTAAAAGGTAGACAAGAAAGATAAAAGGTCAAAGGGGGAAGATAAAAGAAAAGATATGGAAAATAATGAAGGAAGCGATGATGTTCTCACTCTTTGCTGTATGGTGGCATGTTTGTGCTCCATCTCTCTCTTCTCCACAGCTGAATCTATGACCAGCTGATCCAACTGAAACATATGAACGATGAACATCGTTAAACGGAAATTTTTTTTTTTTTTAAGTTGTCAAAGCAAACATTATTGGAATACGTTTTACAAGAAAATATTATTTCAATCTTTCTATTTCAAAATTTCATGTTAAATTCAATGTGTTATTTGCTGTTTTACTAGCAGTTTCTGAGTGAATTTTTTTTCAACACCACATTTTTCATTGTATATAAATTATTTTTCACCATTATTTTTTTTTTTGCAAAAGGACTCATTTTATTCTAGAGTGTATATATATATATATATATATATATATATAATTTATAGGTATTTTGTGGTATTGATAGAGATGATTGTTTTTGTTTAAACCTCCGATAACTAATGTGCAGAACGTAATTTTTGTTTTATTGTTGTTTTTTGACACCGTAAGTAGTAAATGCTTCTTTTAAAAAAGGAAATGATTATTTAAAAAAAGACTATAAATATTTATTATTATAATTATTTACATTTTATTTGTAATTATATTTATTATTTACCATTATTGTTGTTATTTTATTTTTAATAATAATAATAATAATCCAAAATACATTAATAATTTACTTTTGTAAATACCATTATTGAGTCCTGTTCTTTAGAGACTCACTATTGTGCCATTTATTGGTTGACCTGATATTAAAGAACCAATAAGTTAAAAAGTGTGAATATAGATATAAAATAATGGTCAAATGTCAATGGTCTTTCTCTATTAAAGACAACATGAAACCTCATTAGCAACACATTTAGCCTTGATAATGTGACATGGCACAACAATATTTAGTAGGACACAATTCTAATTCATTATTATATATTACATTATATTATATTATATTACATTACATAATAATGGCGTTGATTACATGAGCAAAAATGCTGAGCAAGTTACTAATAAAATATATATCTAATAAAACATTGTGAGAATAAACCTTTTTTCTTTAGAAAAACATGCAGCAATGAATCATGCACAATAATACTTTATTAATTAAGTAAATAGGGTAAATGTTATTTTGAGTTTGTCTTCAAGCCTGTCTCAGACAGATGCAATGCACCTGTCAACCTCAAGGATAAACATTATCTCTCATGTTCAGTCATTAGGCCTGTGTTAATTTGGAGCCTGGGGCTCGTCACCACATGTCCAGCATTAGACGCAGGTGTTGAGGGAGAGCAGGTGAACAGAGGGCCCTAATGAGCTGCTGATCCTGGAGAAGCAGATGTGTGTGTATCTCACCTCAGCAGCCAGCTTCTTCATGTAGGGGTCGACCTCATCTAAGATGTTGAAGCCCTGCTGGAAGAGACTGTACTGAGCCTGCATGAACGACAGCATCTGTGGAGGAGACGAAATGATCAATACAGAAAACTACACAGGAGGAGAATGCTGGTTTATCATGGCATATGAACCCACTCACCGAATCCAAAATTTCAAATTTCTTTTTGGCTTGAAGAACATTGATCTGAGAAAGATTTCAAGAGAAGAGCACAGTCATTAGTTGGTGCTTTTAACAAAAGTATCCTGGGATTCAAACCTACAACCTTTGGTTACCAACCCACTAAGTCATTTCACCCCAAAGCTGTAAGTTATGACAGAAACTAACCATTTTTGGGTAGAATCATGGTACCATGAGGCAAGAAGATCCTGGTGAAGAACTGAGCGCCTTGAGACTTTTAGGGCCCCTGGTACTGGCCCCCAATCAATTCTTGGCACTTTTAACTCATAACAACCACATTTTTTAACTTTTACCTAGACCTTAGTTTGGGAAAACTATGCATGTGTCTAATTTCAGATCACACATGACCCAGCTCCACACAGTGGACGTTAGGGACACTACAGCCGATTTTTGTCCTTAGCCATTAACATATTACATATTTAACAGCCTCATAAAACAGAAATGATCTCAGATATTAAGCTTATGACACAATATAATGGCTACTGACCATTTCTCTATAGCAAATGAAAAGCACACCATTTTGCATTTGGTTTTTTACCAAAACAGCCTTGGGTCACTTAACCAAAATAGCATAGCCATTACAGCAATCTTGTCAACTAACCGAGTTCTCTAAAAACAGAACATGCATGGTCAGTAAAATGGGGGAAAAGCATAAAAATCACAGCCCTCACAGGACACAAGGGTGGGAGAGTGCAAAGGAGGAGGTCACGTTATGCTATGAAATGAGAGCTAATGATGGCCGTGTAAAGATGGGAAGAGGAGCAGTTGGTATTTTTCGTAGTATGGAAGCCAATGGGGACCATCAACTGTTTGGTTGCCAACTTTCATCAAAATATCTTCTTTTATGTTCCAAAGAAGAAAGACACTCAACAGCTTAAAGGTGGGGTATGTATATTTTTCAAAAACGCTTTAGAAAACTGAGTCTGGACGAGTACCAAAACAAACTTGTACCCAATCAGCAGTAAGGGGCGTGTCTACTCATGATGCGGAGGAGAGAGCGCTCAGTGCACAGGACGGACATTAGCCGAGCGACGACAGAAAGATAGAGATGGCGGATGAAAAACAAAAGAGGGAAACGTCTGCGGAACAAAAGAAGGCTTAAGGCAATAAGGCAAGAAGTAGGACCCGTGTAAATATCGGATCAGCTTTCCAGCGCTGGAGAGAACTCAAGGAGCGGAAGGCCTGCGATCGGACGCCGAGGTTGCTTTGTTTCTTCTCGATAGGTGAATAACACCGTGTCTACACCGGACGCGACAGTTGTCTCGCCGCGCCGCAACAGCTAAAGTCTGTCTACACTGGACAAAGCGACCATTGAAAATCATTTGAAATTTGTGTCAATACATCATGAATAGAACGCAGCAGCAGTTTTCTGTCCCAGTTATTAGGTTTAGGGGGCAAACACTTTTTCACACAGGGCCATGTAGTTTTGGGTTTTGTTTTCCCTTAATAATAAAAACCTTCATTTAAAAACTGCATGTTGTGTTCACTTGTGTTATCTTTTACTAATATTTAAATTTGTTTGATGATCTGAAACATTAAAGTGTGACAAACATGCAAAAAAATAAGAAATCAGGAAGGGGGCCAACACTTTTTCACACCACTGTATATCTGTGTAGACAGCATCACTGATTATAATGTGTTCTATAGTATTTTGTCACGCCGCGATGCTCGCGTCCGGTTTCACAGAACTAATCATTGCCTGGGTTGCGTACGTATGTGTAGGGCGGAGCTAGGGCTGGGCGATATAGCTAAAAAATTTATCAGCGATATAATGTTTTATATCGTTCGGTATCGATAATTATTTACATTTTTTATAAACTTTTTTAAAACACGGAGCTATCAAAATAGGGGCGAGATCCTTTTGGGGTAGGGGCCTGTTTGTTTTGGTGATTTGAAATCAAGCGGCAACCTCCCGCTCTCTCTCGTGAAGCCAAAAAAGAAGTGACTTAAACTGTAATTCATCAACTGGCCGCTAGAGGCTGGCTGCAAAAGGGAGTCAATCCCATAGACTCCACATGTTAAAATGCCCAACTTTACCGCAGAAAAAAACATGTTTACAGCCTGGTTCAAAAAGTGGTTTTGGTCTATATAGCTAATTTTGCCCTTCATGACAACTGTGAGGGGGGTGAATTTTTTTATAACTCATCCGTTTAAATTATATTAAGCCTTAAAGTTCTGCATAATTAAGGGCGTGGCCACTTGAGTGACAGGTGGATTGCCGCTGCTGTCACCACCGTCGAGCTAGGTGGGCGTGGCTTCAGCAACCTGTTCCCGCCTCTTTGTCCATTTTCGATTATCCGGGAGTGACGCGCGGTGACGCGCTGCCAAGATGGCGACGGCCACTTCCACCCACTTTTGAGCTTCAAAAACGCTCTTCGGAAATCTACGGGTGACGTCACGAACACTACGTCCATGTTTTTATACAGTCTATGTTTGAAATATCAACATTGGCTACCAGAAATCACTTACCCCACCTTTAAGGGTGAGTAAAAGATGACAGAATTTTCATTTTTGGGTGAACTATCGCTTTTATTTTGAAATACCTGCAACACATAGTCCAGGGCGAGATGTCGGAAGCACTTCCGGGTCGTGATGAGAGTGCTGCTGGCCTCCTCTACCTCATGCGGTTTGTTACGAGGTGCCTGTGCGTTCTTCACCTGGGCGATCTCCATATCCTCCCGCACCTTATCGAACTGCTTCTTTGTCTCTTTAAACTTTCGAACATCCCTGTGTATTGTCACATACAGAGACATATTGCAGGGTAAGATGAGCACATCACAGAGGGCAGGGAAAAGGGGGAAAAAACAGAAACAAGGGCAGGAAAAAGAATAAAGGACTCACTCCTTCACAAAATTGTGCAACTGTTGCTTTACGGATCTCTGGGCCTGGTCAAACAGGATCTGTAAAAGATACAAAAGGAAAACAAATATATCGGCATTAAACAGAAAAATATTGAGTTGGCAGAATAGTATTTTGCATAAAACAGGGGGCATTGGAAACAGGTGAAAAAGAAAAGCATATTTTGTATAGAGATTGCCAGAGCAATCCTTTGCATTTATTGAATATAAATAATTAAATATAAAATAAAATTAAAATTAAACAATTTAAATAGTGTAAAAATTATGCTTGATTAATACCAAAATCTAAAATTGACAAAAAAAAAATCCTCTAGAGGAAGACCACTTTCTGTGTACCACTTTAGTAGCATTAGACACCCAAAGGCTTTGAAACATTAAGACAAGTCTGCATGTAGGCTAGTTGAATATTAAGGGTGCACTTCTCTCAAACCACCAGCAGATGGCAGAGCAGTTGCAGGTCTGTGTCTGTAAACCCAAAACACTGCACCAGAGCCCCACACCCATCTCAAACTCTCTCACGGTCGGTCACGTGGGCGACTGCAGGTCAAGGGTTAAATAGGTCACAGATGCATGGCACAGGATGGAAGCTGGGAAACAGTGGCATCATCCATGCCACGACAGGCAAACACAGCTCATGGAGTCAAGCCCTGGGGGTCTTGCAAGTAAGCCTGTCATGGAAGGTTTTAAGAATGAAGGCATGTCAGTGCCGGTGTCATGTCACTGTGGATCATACATGTCAGCAGAACGAGACTAGAGGAAAAGCTTTACGCTGCAATCATCTCGATTCTGGTCACAAAGGCAGCAGCGTTAAGCTGCAACGAGAGAACATGTGACAGAGCGTGTCACATGGAACAGGAGGGCAACATGTCTTGAGGGTAAAGCTGGCATGTGAGAGAGGATGAGAGAGAGGGAGTACAGGGAAAAGGGGAAGCAGACAGGCTTAGACATTTGCATTTTGCACAGCTCCATGAAGTCCCAGCCTTTGCATTTTACAAAGGACTAGACTAGAATCAGCATTTTCTATCCATCCACCTCAAACGTTCTAATTCTCTCATTAGTGATGTTTGCTAAGTCAAGTATGACTTTTACTACTGCTAAAACTTAGATTTGAACATTCCCTGAACCCCAGTGTACCTCAGTTTTCATGTTTACACTAAATTTCAGCATTGTACGAGCCAGATTTTTCTCTGTACTCTCAGCTCGCAGTAATATAGTTTGTCCATAAGGTGGCAACACTGACCCGACAGTAACAAGTCGACACCATAGACTCTAAAAAAGATGGCCGACGTGTCTCCATTTCATTCCACTGTCCACTGTCATCTTGTGCCGAGGTGGATCCGCAGAATCAAAGTCTCGTACATATTCTCGCAAACTCAATCGCAAGCACACAATCATGATGAAGACCAAACTTATTGTCAAAACAAAAACTTGAACATACATGAGCATGATAAGAGCTACCTAAAATGACAGAAACCATCTCTGGGAAAATTTTTATTTGAAGTGTAATGCCATTTTTTTTAGTTTGGCTCATTTGTTTACATGAAGAAGGCGGGGTTTTTGACCTATACTGCAGTCAGCCACCAGGGGGCGATCAAGATGTTTTGGCTTCACTTTTCAGGATGTGTTCACAGCACACGATGTTTACACATATTTGGCGTTTTTTTGGGGGGGAGCTTTAGCTACTTTTACTTAGCAAGATTTGGCTTTAGCTACTTTTCATTGAAGACATTTGGCAACACTGCACAATTGGTTGAATCTGAAATGGATGAGACGGAACAACTACTGGAGATACAACAACAATCCTATAATGCACCACAATAACGAGTGTACAACCAATGTACACTCAACGGCTAGAGAACACCCATAATGCACTGTGAGGGTCGTGCTGAAGGAATTCCAGCGTCTTGCTAGAAGACGGTGCTTGCAGCTGAATCATCCATCCATCCATTTTCCAAAGCGCTTGTTCAATGTGGGTACAGCGTAATATACATTTATTTTAATTGATTATGGAATAGTTTACTTAGGGTTTGTACAATGCTAGTTTTCATTACTACTGGAGCTGCCAGCTAAGTTTTCTAATGATTATTAAACAGCAAGCACAAACTATACAAAAGCAGCAGTCGTTCCAGCGTATTCAGTGGACATTTTAGTGACTGCAGTAACTTGAAACACCCTAGCAACCACATAGCAACACTGTAGCATTGTGTTGCCAAGTTCTACACGAGTAAGTGCCACTCACATTTTCTTCAGATTAATGTCTAATTAAAGAATTCAGAGCATAGCATCCGTGTTAAACACTGTTCAGCAGGATAATTAACCAGCATGTTCTTGTGAGCTCTTAATGACTCCACATTGCGGTTACATCTCTAGACGTCGGCATCACACCTTCTCTTTCACGTTCTCACTTTCTCTGCACTGTGAGACGTCTCTTTAATTGCATTTCACGTCATCCTCTATCCTGGTTTTACCTCAGATCTTCTCTAACATGTGAGCGTCACTGATGGCGTGAGCTCGGGTGACAGTCTAAGAAAGACATCAAGAGTCTGAGGATGAGTGACTGTAGGCGACTGTAGAGAGAGACCGGGGAAGATCTGAATGAATCGATGAAAGCGTGTGTGAGAGGAGGTTTAAAGGTGGCCTGCAGCCCGCCAAACGCCGTAGCCATAACAAGACTTGACAATTTTATTTGATCACTGAAATGTTGAAATGTTTTAAATAAATGCTGTTCTTTTTAACTTTATTCATCAAATAATCCTGTAAAAAGTATCACAGGTTCCAAAAAATATTAAGCAGCACAACTTTTTCCAACATTGATGATAAATCAGCCTATTAGAATGATTTCTGAAGGATCATGTGACACTGAAGACTGGAGTAATGATGCTGATGAAAAATCAGCTTTGCATCACAGAAATAAATAATATTTTAAAGTATGTTAAAATAGAAAACCGTTATTTTAAATGGTAATAATATCTTACAATATTACTGTTTTTTCTGTATAAATGTTCTATAAAAGGCTAAATGTTCTTGTAATGCATGTTTGCTTTTGAAAATTGTTAGTAGTAAAATTTTATATACTAGTTAATAAGATAAAAGTTTGTTTTAAAGTTAGTTTGTTTTACTATTTTCTAAAAGTCCATCACTGAAGGTAAACACAAAAAGGCTGAAGAAAAAGGCTGCCCATGGAAAAGCAAACAGTCCCATCCAGATGTTCCAAACTGGCATGAGGAACATCAGATGGTAACCTCCTTTTCTTTGGAGCAGTAATGGAAGTGACACACTTTGGAGGCAGACAGCATGTTCAGCACTTGGCTGCAAACTGTTGGAATGGTCTGCATGTGACTCTGAACTGCCTGCTCAGCTTTTGAGTTCCTGTGTAAAAAAATACAAAAAACTGTTCCATACGAGATCACTTTACAGAGTCCAGCTGCCAAACGGCTGGGCCGCTCAAGAACTGTATACTTAAATTAGTTTACTTCAAAAAATGTGTTGCAGAAAGCATGCTGAGACAGCGCAGGAAGAGAACAAGATCAATAACGCCGGTCAAAGGGTTCTCTGTTGCTTTCAAGTGGAAAGAAAGTAAACTGGGTTTCAGTTGTGGTAAAGCAAAAAATCTTGAAACGATTAAGAGTATTAGCCGATTCTTACTTCTGGAAATGTGCATGTTACATAATGCAGCAATAAGAGAGCTCTGGAGATTTTAGCAGGCAGTAAAATGCAAAGTCGATGTGCTGAAAGGCAACTAGGAACTGCAGTAAAAGTTGTACGACAGCAAGAACTTCATAAGCCGACTACAGTCTTCAACCGCACTAATGTTCATTACATATTTTATATTCAGTCATCAAATCTTGTGTGGTAGCTACTAGCAACAGTGTATCTGTCATTAGCAACTTTAACCAAAAAACTAAGGTGTTTCTCAAAACCGAGACACATTAGACTTCAAAATAAGCACTTTTAAGCATTTTAAATCATTTTCTCACAAATGCAAATATGTCTCTCATTCTATTCCCTAAACTCTCAGAAAAAAAGGTACAAAAGCTGTCACTGGTGTGGTACCTTTTCAAAAGGCACACCTTTGTACCTAAAGAGTCCATATTGGTACCTTAAAGATACATAATAAGTACCTAAAGTGTACATATTAGTACCTAAAAGGTACAAAAGTGTACCTTTTGAAAAGGTACCTACCCAGTGACAGCTTTTGTACCTTTTTTTCTGAGAGTGTATGTTGTGAATCAGTAGACACAAAGACACAAACAGAGCCTTATTCCACTAAACACTGAAATATGATATATCCTCAATTTTACTTGGCATCAGAGAAAACAAAAATCAATATTTTCAGTACATGAACCTACTGTAATGAGCAGAACTCCCAAGAGCCAGTGACATTGATGCCATTGACGACAAACTTGGTGCAATGCGTCTTGAGGCACAGAGTTTGATGTGTGCATATTCAAAGTGTCTTGCATAGATAAATCTGCCCAGAAATGAATCTTAAAGCGGTGTAGAGGTTGTCAGGCAGTCGATATAACAGCACAGCTTCTGCAGGTATGACAGCACTCCTGTTCTCACCTTTAAAATCACAAGTGAAAAACGTTCCCTCATTACTCATTCCCTCATTTCTATGGCCTCTTTTTACACTCCTCACTGCCAAACAGATAATATCAGTAATTACACTCAGTGGGGAGGTAGTGAGGTGTCACTTTGACAGGTTAGTTCAATTTAAGACTGCCTGGATTCCAACAACTCAATAAACTGTAAAAAAAAATGGACCTATTTACACCGCCTGATCAAAAGACACGCAGGCTTTCATTCAATTACTGTAATTACTATAGATTTACACCTTGTTGCCATGCTACAAGAGCACCAAATGAATCTTCAATTCTGCATTGGCACTGTGACAATAAAAGTAGAAAAATGGCAAAAACTAAATTAACATGCTATTATTATTGGTCTGCAGTAGGGCTGTCAAAAAAAAAAATCGAATTTCGAATATTCGTTGAATTTAAAATAAAAATCCACATTCGAATGCAAAAACGTTGCATTAGAATTTTAGGTGTGCGTTATGGAGGCAGCTTTATCAGTGGTGCACAAGATGCGATGACGATGTAAGTGTCGTTGCATTATAACGTTTTTGTTAGCCTATCCAGTTGAAGCCACTAGATGCGGCGCTGCTGCGTTTTTAATTAAAAATATAGCAGAAAAAGAGAACATCAATGCGGAGAAGATCTTGTTTACATCAAAACTGAAACCAAGACGTTCACACAGAACACATATTTCGCGCATTTTCTAGAGGGACATCTATCACCGTTGTACTCGCATCTCGCACAAAAGAGCCGCATGTTTAGAAAGTCATGTAAAATTAATGCAAGTTCAACTTTGAGAAAACATATCGAGACTTTATGGCGGGGTTTTTTCCCC
>NW_015639108.1:665427-685218 GCF_001515625.1 Sinocyclocheilus rhinocerous
TGTGTACAACTGTTCAGAACTGTGCTAGCTAACCATGTGCTGATTAGCATCTTTGAGATCAATAGTTCAAATAGTATTTTATGATATTAATCGTAATATGATATTATTCAAATAGTAATATGATATTACGCAGCGCCTGAAAATAGTCCCCAGCTAGGTAACTTCCAATAAGCCTATTTTCAGGCGCTGCGTAATATCATTGCACCTGCTGCACCCATGGTACGGCAGCAAAGTTCCTTGATTATTACGCCGGAATGAGAGTATAGTTCCTAGCCATATCGGCCTAGAAAATCGCAACTTTTCATTTTCCGTCGGTCTTAGTACACGATGTAACCACAGAAGAGTCAAGTTTTAAATAGGAGCGAGATGCTAACGGTCTAATCAGATTCAATGATCTATGCTAAGCTACAGCTAAAAGTGCTACCGCCAGACCCGGAGATCGGCTGAATGGATTAGAAAACTGTAAAACTCAACTGTTTAACTCTAGGGGAGTTGGAAAATGAGCCTATTTTCAAAAATAGTGGAGTGTTCCTTTAAATGAAAAATGTACTCTGTGTGATTGGCTTTCCGCCCTTTGTATTAAACTATGCATACATACATGATGCTGTTTTGTTTATAGTTGTATTAATGAATTATAATTGGTTTATAAACATTATTTTAAACATTATGCACTTTTTTCCACAGATAGTCATTTTATCTTATGCTTTGAATAAACGTGCATTAGTAATATTTTGTTCGATGCGCCCTCTTGTGGCCTCAGGAGAGAAGCCAAAAGCTTTTCTTCACCCTGACTGAAATAATGCATTATGAATATAATTCGAATTTTGATAATATATAATTTAGTTTTTCAGCCATTTTGACAGCCCTAGTCTGCAGCATATGACTATTGGATTAAGTATAAGAGACAAAAACTCAAAGTGTCAATGAATCTTCATTTAAAAAAAAAAATAATCTGCCCAAGACCATCTAGATACATTGATTCACAGCATCCAGGGATTTGGCAGCGATGGGTGTCCTGGATTTATGAGGCAGGCAGATTAGATCCAGAGTAAAATGGCCAGACTTCAGATTTATAGAGTGGCAGGTTAACAGCTTTGACCCGAGAAAAACAGGAGAGGGCAGGAACAAGATAAGTGAATTGAAGTAATGTTCTTTCAGCACACAGGCTTCATCTGTCGCTCCTCCCATAGACAGACAGCTGTTCTGGGTGACACGGATGAACAGAGAACTGCTTACACTCCTGTGTAAGAATGTGTGTAACAATCAAGAAGCAGTGCTGTTATTGTTAACTAAAACTATAAGTATTCAAAATAGTTTCCGTTACTTTGTTAAAGCTGACATAAAATAAAAAATAAAATACAAATATTAGATGAAAAATTTAATGAAAATGAACAACTAACTGAAATAAAATACATTTAAGTTGAAGTACTAAAATGACTAAAATTAAAACTGAAATAAAAAATTAAAGCTAAATAGAAATTAAAAAACTAAAACTAATAAAAAATGACAAAAGCACATAAAATTACTACAAGTAAAATTTAAATGAAAACTGAAAATGTAAAAATTAAAGCTAATTCAAAATATTAATTAATACTATAATAGTATAAATAATACTGAAACGAGACTGTCAAGCAGTAAGCACCATGCTAAACAAAATTAACTTCACCTGGCACTTACTGCCTGTCAGAAATATTTCTTACCACAAAGAAAATGTATTTTTGATTATTAATTAAAAAATAATAATTTTTCATGATTTTAACACTTTTATTCAATTTTACAAGCTATTTTTATTATTTAACAAGATTTAAAAATCTGTGTCAGGAATAAGTCCAAAATAGTAAAATTAGTTTTTACTATTTAACTTAAAAAAACAAACAAACAATTATTTACATTAAAAAAACAGTAAAAAATTAGGAAATAATTAGACATAATAAAAATAAAATAATAGTCTTATATATTATATTCTTATTATGTTCAAATTCCTAAAACTGCCAACTGGTGAGCCAATTTTACTTGCATTTGATCCTAATTTTGTGCAAATTTGGGATTGTTTTTTTAATGCCACTTGTGTGAAGTGAAAGGTTTTCACCAAATTTCTTTTGAGGGTGTGACCTTGACGTTTTTCTGGTAAAGTCCAGGAATTCAGTGTTCACCGCAGTCATGTCTCACAAAAACTGTTTATCACAAGAACAAACTGAGTCTAATTACCCATAAAAGCAGCGAGAATGTCAAAGAAACTAAAGGAACCGTCAAACTGTTTCTGTTCAAATGCTACTGATGCTACAAGCAGGAAGGGATCAGCAGTCTTTGGCTGACAATTAAAAAGCCACAAGTCCTTTATTCCACAGCCCTGCTATTTCCTCTTTCTTTAAAAGTGAAGGTGGCTGCAGTAACAGGAGACTTGTTGAGCTTTGAACACCGATTGCCACTCTGTCTCTGTTTTCAATTACACGATCCTCAGGAACAGGAAAACACCCAAAAACTCGTGCACGATGACGTACTCAGTCTCAGATTAACCAATATATGTGATTAGTCACCCACTAGAATGAATGGTTTCACATGTACAAACCACTTTACATTGGTGCTCATGAGACCAACACAAGTTCGAATCCAGCTTGCACATTTCCGATTCCCATTATGATGTGAAACACCCCGTGTAAAGAGATCCATGTTCTCTGGGTTGAGTTAAGCCCCATGGCACACGTAATATGGTTTAACACTAACAATTTAATGAGAAAACTACAGGCCCCGCCAGGTTATGATAACACATGATGAATCAACGTGTGCATGTGTGTTTTGTTATGCGATATGTGGCCATGCAGAGCGAGTCTGAAAACGCGTCTTACCATGTGATAGTTGACGATTTCCTGAAGGCTCTCGCCACATTTTTCAAGACATTCCTGAAATGAAACAAATAATTGAAAAATCAACACAGCTCATGAAGGTCTGACTATTACCCGAGTCATTTACAAAGAAACACTTGTCTGGGAAACTTACCGAGATCATCTCCTCCTTTTTGCAGTGCTGAGACAAGTCTCGAATGCCGTTGATGAAGAGTTTATTGGCACTGATGTACGCACGACCTGCTTCGATCATACCGCTGCATAGCTTCACCAACTGATGGACAGAAACAGAATATACAGGAATAGGATAGATAACAAGAAACAAATGGTGGATGGGACTTGAGTTTATATATTGACTGCGTTGTGATTATTGGTCTTTTGATGAGAGAACAGGCTTGCTTTACAGGCATCAAACGAACATTAAGGAGCAATTAAAGAAAATAATGTAGTTAAAGGAGTAGTTCACTTATAGAATAAAAATGTCCTGATGATTTACTCACCCCCATGTCATTCAAGATGTTCATGTTTTTCGGTCTTCTTCAGTCGCAAAGAAATTAAGGTTTTTGAGGAAAACATTCCAGGATTTTTCTCTATATAATGGACTTCAATGGGACCCAACGGGCTGAAGGTCAAATAGCAGTTTCAGTGCAGCTTTAAAGGGCTCTACACGATCCCAGCCGAGGAATAAGGGTCTTATCTAGCGAAACGATCAGTCATTTTCTAAAAAAAATTAAAATGTATATACTTTTTGACCACAAATGCTCTTCTTGCACTAGCTCAGCTTCACCCATTACGTAATCACGTTGGAAAGGTCACGCTTGACGTAGGCGGAAGTACCGACCCAGTGTTTACAAAGCGAACGTGCAAAGAAAGTAAAAAACAACGATGTCGGACGATTTTGAAGTTGGAGGAGAAAATGAGATAACACGCGAGAATTAACCTCATTGGTTCTCACCCGTCAAGCAAAGTATATACATTTTATTTTTTTTTTAGAAAATGACTGATCGTTTCGCTAGATAAGACCCTTATTCCTCGGCTGGGATCGTGTAGAGCCCTTTGAAGCTGCATTGAAACTTCATTTTGAACCTTCAGTCCGTTGGCTCCCATTTAAGTCCATTATATAGAGAAAAATCCTGGAATGTTTTCCTCAAAAACCTTAATTTCTTTGCGACTGAAGACAGAAAGACCCGTACCGACCCAGTGTTTACAAAGCGAACGTGCAAAGAAAGTAAAAAACAACGATGTCGGACGATTTTGAAGTTGGAGGAGAAAATGAGATTGAGTGACCTTTTTTAACCGGAGTAAACGGATTTACCACTCGTGACTTTTCCAACGTGATTACGTCATGCATGAATCACGCGCGTCATGGAGCTAGTGCAAGATGAGCATTTATGGTTAAAAAGTATATACATTTTTTTCGCCATGAAATCAAAATTAAAGTTTTTTGGGTGTTTGTATCAATATGTTAGTCTTAAGGTTATCTATAAGGCAGTGTGCTCCAAAAATAGTGACAAAATTCGCATTTAGAAGATATAAGCATTCAAAGCTTGCAGTTCGTCACTTCGCCCAAAACGTGAAGTGAACTAATCCTTTAATAATATCATCATGCAAGGCCAAACATAACAAATATCTGCTCTATTGGCTGCAGACAAGCTGTTGTTCTCATTGATCGTGTTTTGGGATGAAGCCAGAGTACAACCAATCAATTCAAGTTTTTGTCTAAAACAATTAGGGCTGCAAGAGAAGTCGCATTTTAATCATGATCACGATTTCTGCTTCTCTCAATTTCTTAAGCATAATCATCTACAATATTTGTCCACTGGTTGTTGATCCTGAAAACAAGCTTTTCTCTTAAATCGATACATTTTCTGCCCAATAGTTTACTTAATCTTCCCAACCTAGAAACCATGCTCTTTCTTATAGAAAAATGCTGATAAGGTGAAAAGATCTCTACTGAGATATTTTTTTTCAAATAAAAAATGTAATACAGCCAGTCTTGTTTTTTTTCACATGGTCGTTTGCGCTGTTTGCTGTAACTGAGCAAATCATGCGAGCTGACGTATTTGACGTTCTCAAATAATTCTGATGAAATGTAAAAAATCTTTTTAAAATGACAATACTAATAATTAATAACCATGATTATATTTTTTGAGCAAAATAATTTTGATTAACCACTTAACCTTTACAGTTCAGGCCTAAAAACAATATCAAAAAAAGTCTAATTGAGCCCACAGAAGTCAAAAAGACTAGGCGTGATTTGTTTGATGCGCTTTTTGTCATCCTCTAAATTGTTATGCTATGCTTCCTCATTAAATGCTAACGCTATGCTATCCTAATGCTAGGCTGAATTCTTTCTTTTCTTATTAAATAAATGGACAATTACAAAATACACAATGAGCTAATGTGAAAATGGTCACGTGTAGCACATATGGCAGTGAAAATATATGTAAGTTTGCTCTGAATCAGCTTGTATGAGGCTAATGCTAACAAAGGAGAGATTTCAAAAAAGTTCACCGACATGTTAACATTCCATGCAATTCTACAGCTCAAGAACCCAAATGTTGTTTTATTTATTTTAATTGTTATGCTATGTTTCCTCATTAAATGCTAATGCTATGCTATCTAATGCTAGGCTGAATTCTTTCTTTTCTTAATATATAAATGGCCAATTACAAAATACACAATGAGCTAATGTGAAAATGGTCACGTGTAGCACATATGGCAGTGAAAATATATGTAAGTTTGCTCTGAATCAGCTTGTATGAGGCTAATGCTAACAAAGGAGAGATTTCAAAAAAGTTCACCGACATGTTAACATTCCATGCAATTCTACAGCTCAAGAACCCAAATGTTGTTTTATTTATTTTATTATTATTATTATTTACAATTTTAGCAGCAAATGAAGAGATAAAACTTTATACTCTATCATGTTGTGCTTTATTCTCAGTGAATGCTAGCATGCTAAAAGCTGTTTTGAAAAGAATGGTCTTTGTTTCAGCCGTCAAAGCAGCACCTTTTGTTATAAATTTAAGGCCTTCGACAATAAATTTCAAGAATATTGATATGCTAGCTTAGCCAACGAAAGCTTACTTAGCCTGTTTATTTGTTGAATATCTGTCTGTCAAAGGGCTGGGCGATCATGCATTCAGTTTGCGCTACCTTTAAAACGCTGGTGTATGTACGCACACAGGCATCTTAGCCTTGCTTTTATTTGAGCATCTTACACTGATTTCATGCTCATTAAAAGTCTGTGCTTTTTCTTATTGCAATGAACCTGCAATAATGAGCAGACGTTGCCCTCATATGTAGATTTGGAAGCTTCTGTTAACACGCTGTAGCATGACTGCAGTTCCCTGATGCAAATGTTCAGCATTCTAGTGCTAAATGGGTTCCTCTCTCCATTTCCCTTAATCCTGTACGGCGTACGAGCTGGGATTTAGCTCGGCGCACATTTGTTATGCTGCTTTATCTAGGCGCAAATGCGCTGGTGCTTAGTTAGCTGAGCACGAAGGCCTTAAAACCTTAACCTCAATCTCAATAAAACAGGCAAAGAAGACACTGATCAAATGAAATGATGGCGTACGAGCTGGGATTTAGCTCGGCGCACATTTGTCATGCTGCTTTATCCAGGCACTAATGCGCTGGTGCTTAGTTAGCTGAGCACGAAGGCCTTAAAACCTTAACCTCAATCTCAATAAAACAGGCAAAGAAGACACTGATCAAATGAAATGAAGTTATGTCAAATAGAGTTTATTCATACCTTATCTAACTTGGCTTCTATTTCCACAACATCAGTCTCGACTTCATCGATATTCGCCCTGCAGAGACACAAGAAAACACATTATTCATTAGATAACAGATATATCATTTCTGACTGGTTATATCAAAAGACAAACAAAAACATTCAAATTTTGGGATTATTTATTTATTTATCATTTCATTTGTACAGATATTGTGAATTCTTAATCCATAAATATTAAAGTTTTTAAGGAGTCACAACACTGATATTTTACAGACTAAACCATAAAAAGACCTTAATAAAGGCGTTTGTAATGAATTTCACAATTTTTTAGCCAATATTTACTGAGGTGCATAAACTCAGATTAAAGAGGTTTGCAATCAATCAGTCATAAAAGAAATACAAAATCTGTTCTAATTGAAAGGAAACATGTTGATGAAAAAGACTGAATACAATATTTGGTAATATAACATAAGAAATTTATAAGAGATATTTTGTAGGCCAGTCATTTTTGACCAGGAGCACCAAAAGTGTAACATGGTGGGGGGAAAAAACTCCCAAAAAGTCTAAACAAAAAACAAATACGTTTTTGTACCCTGTGAGAGAAAATACATTAAGTTTTAGTCCAATGCAATAACACTTTTAATAGCATTTTTGGGAAAAAGAAACTCCTCTCAGAGTCAAAATGACACATCACAAGGGTTAAAAACATGATTTTTTTTTTAAAGAAATATTTTTTCTTCGATATCATATCAGGACAGTCACATCTAATTGACATTGTTGACTATGTGCCACCCAAAAAATAGCAAAATAAATTTCTGAATTTAGAAATAAAAAACTGAAACCAGCCCAAGATGGTCATAGCTGGTGTGCAGACTGGTTTTAGATGGGTTTTGACCACTTCTTTAGCTGGTCAGACTGGTCTTAGCTGGTCAGACTGTGAGACCAGCTGACCAACCAGCTACTTCCAGCCCAAGCCAGCTAAGACCAGCTTTTAGCTATTTTTTTTCAGTAGGGCTAGAAGAGGTGTTTTCAAGTGATTATGTATTTTTAATGCAAGGACGAAAAATAAGTAATGTCACTGAACCAGGAACGTTGCCTTAGCAAACACCAGCAAGTATCTGCCCTCAGTCATCCTCTATAGAGTGTATAGATGTGCACTCAGGTTTGATAGAGGCTTTTAAGCTTTATTTAGTGGATATGGCTGACTGCACAGGGATGTATCTCTTATTATGCTATCGCCCCTTTAACTTCAATGACCTGCAGTTGATCCCAGAGCTTTGTAGCCAATATAGATTGACAATAGAAAGACTGTATCAATTCACATCTTCACACCATCACTCTCTGCAGCAAGCGTGCTCTGTGATTAGGTTACACCTTTATGAACATCAATTTCATAAACACATGACGACATATCTAATCTCACACTATTTGAAAGTCTTCTTAATCCAGTTTAGATTCCAGCTAAAAGCTATTGCTCTTAGTCAGCCCACAACAGTTGGTGCGTATTTGAAGGAACACTGTTGAGACGTCTGAGGTTTTCCCTCCACCGCTCATCCTCCCACACAGCACACTCGGTTACTTAGATTTGTCACATTAACTAACTCAAGCAGGGCCGCGAGGAGTCCAGGCATGAAGCATATGTGTGTCTCTGCATGCACAGCCTTGCACATATATCTACTATATATCACACAATAATCTTTCTATAGTATAGTAAATATCAGAGTACCATTGTATTGTCACGTGTAGGAAAGGACGAGGAGAAACGAGGATCTAGATGCAGCTAATTTAACAGAAAAACAACAAGCATACACAAAAAAAAGGCAGGGAACAAAGGACAACGCAACAGCTTACAAGTAGTAAGACCATTGACTGACAAAGCACAAGAGAAACACTGCTATATATACACAGAGCTGAAAGAATGAGAAAATGAGTAACCGTGGTAACTAACAAGAAGATGGGAGTGGTCCAATGAGTCTCCATGGCAACAAACAAGGGAACAGAGCAGCAGGGAAACAACAGGGAAACAAGGCAACAATAAAACACAGAACTACAAACTAAAAGTCCAAGACACAGGGAATATATGACAAGTACTGCCATCATTGTACTGCTACAGTACCTTTTTCTAATGAAATTCACCCAATGTCCAGTTAAAATCTATTTAATGACTGGTAAATTATATTTTAATCTTAAAAAATGTGAGGATCTGTGAGGAAGTATGAACAAAACACCTGGACAGTCAAACCACATGACCATTTTGATGCTCAGATTTAAATTTCAGTCAATGTTGCTTTACTAGTCCACTATTTGTATAACAACACAACTCAAAATTTTGGTTTGCTAAGCCACATTTGAAGCTGTTTACATTCATTCTAATGCAACAGTCAGGTTCTGGAAGTAAAAATCCCCCAAAACCTTTGAAAACATACCTGCTGTGAGGTATGAGGTTGTTAATCAATGGTATGTGTTTTTTTTAAATAATCATGTTTAACAGATAAATTCCTGATGAAAAGCCACATTACTCATGATTCTGCAAAGAAATCTCCACCAATCGGAGAATCCCAACAAGCAAAATGCGCCAAAAAAACACTATATATAATATATATATATATATATATATATATATATATATATATATATGTACTCAACCGTGTAGTGAATGAATTAAGGTTATTTTGTCATTTATCATCATAGTCTTATAGCTCCTCCCCCTCCGCTACATAATTAAAGCTGTGCCAGTTGAGTGCAGGAGGTGTCCAACATTCCACTCTTCGTTTTTCAATTAAGTGCATCATCCCATCATTTGAAGTGCACCTTTTCTTTTCTGAATTCTCAGAATAGTACATACGTTTGCGAATTGGCACGCGCCTATCTTTATCTTTGTCTTATTTTCAAATGCTTTTTTGCGTCAAATCTAAGTTTGTAAGGTTGTGATTCACCTTGTGGCTAATGGCTTATAACTCTTTAATGAAGACTTTTTAAAAATCCCTATGGAAAAATTAATGGAAAAAATACTTGCAGAACAAGGCCACTAATACAAATGAACGGGCAATTTAGCACTTTGCTAATGTGTGTTGCTTTATTCCTTGGTAACTATAAACAGATTACAGACTGATAAACTAGGCTGGAAGGAATCTAAGTCAGCATCTCCAACTAATTTTACAAGCACAATGTGATGAATTTCTGAGCTAAACAGCACATTCAACAAAAACAATTTCGTTTATCTATTAAGAATTGACTGGAGAATGGAGAATGGAATGGAGTCTCCCGAAACACTGTTGGGTCAAAATGGCAGAACAATTATGATGGAACGTAATAAAGACAAAACGGTAACACTTTACAATAAGGTTCCATTAGTTAATGTTAATTAATGTATTAACTAACATGAACAATAAATTTATTACAGTATCTTTGTTAATGTTGTTAACTAAACAGTCGTTCATTGTTAGTTAATTCACAGTGCATTAAGTTAAGCACAGCTTTTGATTTTAATAATGCATTAGCAAATGTTGAAATTAACATTAAAGTGCCCCTATTATGGGTAATGAAATGTTCATATTTTGGTTTTGGGAGTCCCCAACAACAGGTTGACATGTATGCAAGGTCAAAAAAACACTTTCATTGTCTTATAATATGCATTTATTTTTACCTTACTTGCTCAACGACTGCCAAACGATTCACTCAACGATTCATTTTTCCAAACCCCTCCTTTGCGTGACGCTAATCTGCGGTGATTGGTCCGATTGGTCTCATTTTCATTTCATCATGCCTGTAATGCCTGATAAAGCAGTGTTTGTGAGCGCAGTGCTGCTTTGTTTACAGCCGTTACCGGGGAACTATTTTTACTGCCCCAAAAGCGGCACCTAGTGGCAAAGAATGAATTTGCATTTTCATTCAGACCAACACGAAAAGACCAACAAGTGGGCGGGCAATATGCTAATGTTTCATGTTGACCTCAACATGAAACGGCTTGGGATTCGTTTTAAAAACGACTCGTTTCAGTGATTCAGAGTTGACTCTTTCTTTTGAAAGAAAATAACTTTATACACGGCGCACTT
The DNA here is from genome assembly GCF_001515625.1 of Sinocyclocheilus rhinocerous. NCBI lineage: Eukaryota > Metazoa > Chordata > Actinopteri > Cypriniformes > Cyprinidae > Sinocyclocheilus > Sinocyclocheilus rhinocerous. The sequence continues at coordinate 676,068 of NW_015639108.1, forward strand.
TCAGACTTTCAAACTTTGCAGGATGTTTTCATTCACTTAGAGCTGTGTTACACACTGCATGAAAGGTAATTTTCAAAAATCCATAATAGGGGCACTTTAACTAAGATTAATAAATACTGTAGAAATATTGTTCATCCTTAGTTTATGTTAACTAAAGTTAACTAATGAACCTTATTGTAAAGTGTTAACGACAAAACTAATTGTTTGGTATAATTATGCACTAATAAATCTTGCACAATAAGATCAGGAACATGTATTAAGTCTATTTTGAGTTCATGTTGACATTAATACAGAAAAAATGTGTTTGTTGAACTTTTGTGGCACTTATCTGCTGCTTACCATCACTTTCTACTGTTAAATCACAGTAAAACATGGTATGCCATGGCTTCATTAGTGTAACAGCCTAAACAGCAACAACAAAAACAGAAACAAGTAATATCAACCACCCATACATATCTGGATATGCCTCTTCTGGGTAATTTGTTTATCTTCTGCTTTGGAAGACACTGTCAGATTGTGTTTCCAGGAAAACCTGACGCCAGCCTCTATAATCATTCATGCCATCTCTAGCCACGTGAGAGTTCCTGTCCCTAATGCACACCCGGCCTCCCGGGGCCACTCAACCATCAGCCCAAAACGCACCCACACGATGAACAAACATTTAAAAACTGAAGGACCACAGACAGAAAAGTCAGTTGTCATGGCAACCCCCTAAGTGGGGCACAGTGGGGGGCTTCTGCTCTGCTTGTGTATGGATGCTAATAAGACATATTGTTATGGAGTCATGAGCAATCAATACTCCACAGACCTACATACACACAGAGACACCTCTGTCATCTCCACTGCAGTCACTGGCCTTCCGGGACAGACTGTTGAGCAGCTTTAAGTCATTTTAAACACTTCAATGCTGCAGCTAAATAGATGGAGAGGAAACAGCCAACAGTAAAGGTCAACTGCCACTGGCTGAGACCAGTTCAGGAACAGACAGACAACTGCGACATGCAAATGTTTTGTTTCTTCTGAGGAAAGAATCTGTATTCTTTTTTAAATACATTTAAAAAATGCAATTCTTTACAATTATATACAATGACTTAAATACACCTCTTCTACGATGAATGTGTTTTTCATTTTTTTGGGAGCACAAGTCAAGCATTAGGGTGGTACAACTGTCTTGTACGGAGCCCCTAAAGGGACATGGTAAAAATATATATTTCAATGATTTTGCGTTCACTCACAAAAGTATTGATTTCCCCCAAGAAACTTTTGCATTCACTTGTGAAACTTTTGTGAAGGAAATAATATGAGGTGGGAGGAAAAACTACTGTGTGCAAACTCACAACCGCAATAGTTTTGCGAGCGAATGCAAACCTTCACAGGGGAACGCAATATTTTTGTGAGTTGATGCAAAGTTTCTCTGGGGAACGCAATAGTTTTGCAGGCGAACGAACATGTTTTGAGAGTGAATGCAATAGTTTTGTGAGAGAACGAAAACATTTAGCAAGAGAGCGCAAATGTTTTGCAAGCAAAGGTAAAGCTTTTCATGGAAGCGCTTTTTGGGGGGGGGGGTTGCGTTGCGAAAGCAAATACTTTTAAACATGCAAATGTTTTGTGAGTGAATGCAATGTTTCTTGGGGGAATGCAATAGTTTAGTAAGAAAATGCAAATGTTTTGCAAGCGACCACAAAGTTTCTGATGGAAACTCAAATTTTTACGAACGAACCCAAATGTTTTGCAAACGAATTAAAATGTTTTGCGAGTGAACGCAAAGCTTTTCGGAGGATCTCAAATGTTTTGTGAGGGAATAAAAATGTTTTGTATGAGAACACAAATGTTTTGCAAATGGACACAAAGTTTCTCAGTGCAACGCAATATTTTTACGAGAGAACACAAAAGCATTAAAGGGATAGTTCACCCAAAAATGAAAATTACCCCATGATTTACTCACCCTCAAGCCATCCTAGGTGTTTAAGACTTTCTTCTTTCAGATGAATACAATCGGAGTTATTTAAAAAAAAATATGTCCTGGCTCTTCCAAGCTTTAGAATATGCTAGTCTCGCGAGAACTAAGTTTTGTTTACAGCAAAGGAAAGCCAGTCTCCTCTTGGCTTATATCAAAATCCTCCGACAATTTTCTTTACAAATCCTTGTTTTGTACTTCTATAATTCATGAGCGTTGTTTTGTTTTGCTCTTTCCTCTGTGCTTCCCCTGTCGACACTTTTTACCGGAGCTTACGTTACGCCTACATCCTTCGTCATCCACTGGAACGCCACTCTCTTGTGAATGCGCGTACAACAGTTAGCGGAAGCTAGAGATTATGGTTTATAAAGTTTTAAATATGGATATTTTTCTTACACAAATGCATCGGTTCGCTTCAGAAGGCCTTTGTTAACTCCCCGGAGCCGTGTGGAGCACTTTTTATGATGGATGGACGCACTTTTTTGGGCTTCAAAATCTTGACCCCCATTCACTGCCATTATAAAGCCAGGACATTTTTTTATATAACTCTACCTGTATTCGTCTGAAAGAGGAAAGTCATATACACCTAGGATGGCTTGAGGGTGAGTAAATCCTTTTCATTTTTGGATGAACTATCCCTTTAAAATATAATTCTCCTTCCTATCTTATATTTTTTCCATCACCAATTTTCCATTATGGGCTCTGTATTTCTGATATCATAGCGAAGAAAAAAAGATTAAATACGTTTTAAAATTTAAAAATGGGTGTCTGCAAAATCAAGGTCATGTGGTGTGACCAACATGCAGGGAAAAAAAAAACATAAAACAGGAAATTATATAGTAGACCGGACCCCTGCATGACTGTGTGTCAGGGTCCTTAAGTCTCTTGAAATTTAGTTCAGGCTGCAAATTGTCATGCAGTACGACTTACCAAAAACAATGATATTTAATAATTATTATATTTGGAAAAAAAACTTTTTGCCCTGAAAAATATATTTAAAAACATTTTTGAAAGTAATAATTCAGATATGTACTGTACACTCACATGTATTCAAGGTTTAAGGAAAATATTACTTTTTACTTGTTGGTTACACCACATCATATTTTATTAAATGGAATAACATTTATTTATGTATTTCCATTTGAAATAGAAGACGAGAGAACACTCCTAAGAATTCGTCATGTGTTTTAAACTAGATTTTTTATTTATTTAGTTTTCTTTAATCCTTTTCTTTGTCTTGGACACTAATTAGTCACTGAGCCATTGGCTCCTAGTGTCGTCAGAGGATATTATGAGACCCAAGACGAAGAGATCAGACTGTGCCCTGGCTCGGGTCTCAGCACTGATGTTTCTCTCATGGGAGAGGGAGAGTTTGGGGCTGCAGCGCCAAACTCCAGTCCTACGGTCCAAAACAGCACTTACAGAAGGTGTGGACCAACACTGAGAGCATCTCTTGGACTAATCGCTGAGAATGATGCTACAGGATTGTGCAATAACCTGTTAAAACAAAAAATCTCAATGTGCATTTGTAATGCAAGAACATCCTTATTTTCATTCTGAGAGTGCGAGGTCATATAGGCTTTGTTGTTTAGCCTCCACTTGTAACCAGGCCCTTGAGATGTTGCTCATGATCGCTCCATATGAACTGTGATGAGCTGCAAGGATGCCACATTCCTGTGATCTATTGTTAGGAAGACCCTGAGCACATACAAAACGGCTCAATTAGACCTTCAAGTTGCCCAGCAGGTGGGCTTTTCCAGTGAGTTGAGGTAGTGACTCCTAAAATACCCCTGGCAGCTGCGGCAGCACCAACCAATGGAATAAATACACGCTAACAGATATCAAGGGGGGAAATCGTGGAAAATCATATATCATGCGTATTATAATTGCAAAGCTCACTCCACACAGACCATTTATTTGAAACAAAGATACAAAATGTCTCATTTAGACAATGTCACAGTTATGATGTCACATCCACCACAAGCAAATTACAATACGACTGTCCAAATTTACAAACCAGCCCCGATGAACAACAATTCAAACAATACTAAATGTAGGTTAACCAGTCATAAGAGAGGTCATTTACAAGTCTTAAAGGAACATTCTAAAGATATAAAAGCACAGCTAGGGGTGTGTGATATATATTTTGTCTATGATAATATCATAACTGTTGTTTTAACGATCTAACATTAGCTGGAACATCCCAAACAAAAACACACCCAGAGAGTACAGGAGTACACTATGTGATGTAGGTTAGACTACCGTGTTTGTGCATTTGATTAAAATACATATAAGATTTCCCCCAAAATTCAAGATATGGGGGCAAAAATGCCCCCGTATGACTTTGTCTTTTATATTTATATCATCTGATATAGCAGATGACCTCATGTCTTATTCACCGGTGAGAAAACATCACAGTACAAAGCGCATAATATTACAATAATAACGCCTTCCATTCTGGCTCGGTCTACAATAGCGTAACGGAACACGCTCACGACTTACCATGTTTGCACGAACAGGGTGCGCGGAGGTATGCAAATACATATGTTGACAGGCAGGTAAGACAGCCTATCGTAGCCCTAGGACCGAAGAACATGATTGGACGAACATTTTATGGTCCTACGCCTTCCACAGATGATATAAATACATAAAAATACATTTAGACCACTTAACTTAGTGATTGCTATCGGGATGTGAAGAGACTTTCAACCAGCATAACAAAAATTTTTTTTTAACCAAATCACCTACCCTGCCTTGAAGAGACTTACATTTTAGACACAACAGTTCCTGTTTTTGTTCTACTTCGCCAGTGAAAATAGTTAGAAACAAAGCCACAGCAAAACGGTTTTGCATCTCTGAGCAACACAAGTGTTTTGTTTCTAAATGAATCATTCCTTTTGAGCGAATGAGTTGAATGAATGATTCAATGACTTACTTGATTTAGACATTCAAATGCTTTGTTCCTTAATGAATCCATTTGAACAAAACAGTTGAATGACTCAATGACTCACTCATGCAGCCACATTCTTGCTGCCACCTACCGGTGATTTTAATTTTATATTTAAAATTATATTTTCCTTTTTTTTTCCCCAAAATCATTTTAAATATCAGAATTCAACGGTTGTTTGGCTTTGTTTTTTTTAAAACATCAAAACATTATTTATGCATTTGTAACTCATTGTTATTGTTGTTCTGTTTAATTTCATTATTTATTTTTGAGCTTTAAGTTTTTAATCTTTTTAACACATTTTTAAGGACAGGAAATAGTGAGAAGGAGAGAAGTGGGATTGGGAAGTGACCCAAATCAGATTCAAACTCACGGATAAATAAGTGCTCTAGATGTGTGTGTGCACTACCCACCAGGCCTCGTAAACATGTATTTTATTATAAATCTATATGTTTTTGATTCAGAAAACCATGACTAACAGAATAAGTGGACTTCAGAAAAACATGACTGTGTCTCAATGCTGCCTGCAGATACAGTATTAGGCCGGCGCAGTTTTTTTTAGCAAAGGTTCTGGGGCGCAGTATGATGCCATGATACCATGAGTCCAATGACGTGATAATATCACAGTTTATGAAACCACATTTCTCATGCACAGGGACTGGAGAGCTTCAGACCATCTGCTGGTGCACTGATCCAACACACCACCAATCTGTCATACTTTATGCATTATTAAATGTGATAATGTTGTCAATGGCATTGCTATAATTTATAACACTCTTCAAATCACATAAATACTCTATTATATATAGCATTCATTTATTATGTACAGTAGGGTGTGTTCTGAATCCTCGCTGCTAAAGACAAAATGTTTCACATATATTTTTAATTTCCAATCCACTAGATCACAGAAGCACTAACTTAATGGTCAGATGAGGGATTCTGGATGGATGCTAGACTGTAAGGTCACACACAACCAAGCTTTGTTTGCATGTATGTGTCGGTTCAGATGAGACGGGACACTTAACCCTGCGTTCTAAGCACTATATGGTCGGACAGATTGGCTCCGCCCCCTATCTCTGGGATGTGCCTTGTTGACACGAGTGAATCCGGACACTGATGTGATATAGTTTCATCTTAAGCTCGGCTGCGCAGCCTCCCACCCATCCATCCGAAAGCTATTCTTAGCCCCACTCAAGCATGTGTATGAGCACGCATGTGCGTAAGCATCACATGAATCTACGCTCATAACTCTCCGCCTGACATTTTAGATCAGCCCTGAGGTGAGACTCAGAGGCCTGGAGTTTTCTTCATTAAAAGAGCACTGTGGCCAAACCCACCGCACATTATATACTGCATCTTTCAGCTTCAGAGTACAATGATCTAAAGGAGACAAGTTAACAAAACAAACACTGATAACATTGGAAACACTGCTGAATGCAGATGGGTGTAAAATATGCATAACACTTTAAAGACAACATGAAATCAACCCTGAATTGATCCTTTTGACTTTTTTAAAGCTAATGTAATTTTTCCATGTTAAAATATTTTCTTCCATTTTAATATGAAGGTTGATTTTCTTGAAAAATGTAATGCTGTATCTTTTTTGCTTGCTTATTTATTTATTTATTTGTAGACAGTAAAGACATTTCTAATATGAATGCTGTTCTTTTGATCTCCATATTAATCAAATAATCCTAAAAAATCAAATGCATCACAGTTTCCACAAAAATATGAAGCAGCACAACTGTTTTCAACTGATAATAATCAGAAATGTTTCTTGAGCAGCAAATCAGCATATTAGAGTGATTTCTGAAGGATCATGTGACACTGAAGACTGGAGTAGTGATGCTGAAAATTCAGCTTTGCTATCAAAGGAAAAACTTTTAAATGTAACATTTAATATTAAATTTCCAATTTTACATATTACATTGGAAACAGGCGTTTTGAATTGCAACAATATTGTAACAATAACAATATTACTGTTTTTATTGTATTTTTAATCAAATAAATGCAGTTTTGTTGAGTATACGAGATGAAAACTTTAATAATTCCAAATTTTTGAAATTATATACACATATATATGACTGTGAAGTTAAAATTATAATTTTTTTTATTATTTTATTATTTATTGTTCATTTAATTAATTAGTATTACTTAAATAAATAACAGCAATAATAACTTTATATATAATCAAATATATTTAAACAATAGTAAAAATGGTGGCACATGTACTCACGGTTTATGACTGCTGGTTTATCATTTTCCCTGTTTTTTTATGACTCAATCAAACCTGATGAATAAAATCGAAGTTCCCTCGACTAAATTCGACACGAGCAGCTATAAAAATTCTGAGTGTCCTTCTCTCTAGTGGAGCTGATGTCCTGTAGTTTCCCTGCTGGAATGTCTTTGCTCGTCTATAAACATCCTCTATTTCACAGACTGTTCAACTGATGTCGTGGAATTTGGAGGTTTTATGATTTGCTGAGAGAGAAACTGTAAACTTTACTTGCTGCCCCATGGCCAAGATAAGCAATTTTGGGGGGAAAATATCTTTTTATGATAAAAATATGACTGCAAAAGGCCACTTTAGTCATCTTATATATTGTTTGTCTTTCTTTAATGACTTCCCACAGAACTAACAGAGATTAATCACCTTAAGTCTCTCTTTTATTCAGCTAAAATCAGAGAGACCGTTCTTTATTTTCACTCTTACCACTCGGTTTGAATGATCTTGACTCTCACTGTCCAACACAAGCTGACTGCGAGTCATGTGACCTCTAACAGCCATGCACAGCTACAGATCTTCTATATATGAAGGATGCACTCAGATGTGGGGAATTATAGAGACACCTGCGCGTCTACTAAAATGCTACGCTGTCTTCGGAGTCCAAGCGCAGCTAAGCACATTCCCTGAGCTGCTTCCGCTCACAAAGCCCGGACTGTTAGCAAACAAACTCAATAGGCCAACACAGGGGCTGTTTTCATCCGCTGAATGACTGGAGTCTTCATGACCCACAGCAAACGGATCACTGAATATCAATCTGTGTCCACATGTATCCGCTATTTACAGGCTTTACTTTATACGCAACCAAAACAACAAATGTGAGGCGCTTTATCTGGGAAACTGAAAGAACAGAAGATCTTTTTTTCGAGTCGGAGACACAGACAAATTTGTTTGGTTTCACAACGAGAGGGAAGACTGGTTGGTTCGGGTGCACAATGCTTCAGCAAAATGTAGGATTTTGCGTGTTCACATTCTTGATTCAACATTTGCTCTAAATTACCAAATCAGAATGATTTCAGAGGATGTTTCATTTACGGAACGTGCATGAACAATTGCTTTTTTGAGAAACAGTTGATATTTAAATGACAAAAGCATGCAATATGTGTCCAGTTTAGGGATATGCCGGTATCAAATTTTCATGTTGCGATTAATTGCTAATGCTTTTATCTTATAATTTTTTTTTTTAAATGTATGGCATTGCTCCATTCCTACTTACAGCACAGTATATTCTCTGTTATCTAAAAACAGATTTTGTCATGGTCATTACAGCTTGGCTTTGCGCTGTCCCTTTTTCTGTCAGACCAGCAATAACTGTCAAATGATATATGAGCATATATAATAGTTGACATTTCTCTAGCATTTTTACTGAGAGTGCCACAAAATAAATCTGGGATTGCTTTTTCTGCAAAGTACGGTATATCTGCAGTGCTGCCTTAGAAAAAGAGATGCAGTCGGTATAGTATCACCCCCTTTAAAATGATCACATTTTGTTGCTTTGCAGCCTGAAATGAAGACTTGTAAACTCAGTCAGGTGTAGCTAATCACATTCTCAATGGCACACAAAGGGCCTCATTTACGAAACGAACTTACGGCAGAAAATTGGGCGTACGGTCGTTTCAACGCAAAACTTGGAATTGATCAATATGGACGTGAGCGGTGGCTACGATCAAATCTCACGTCTGGTCTCAGCTCATGTACGCAAGTTTTTGAGTTACCTGAACTTGCGCGCAGCATAGTAAATCTGGTGGAGAATTTGAGAATGACAGCATTTTGTTCAATTTTATCTTCTTTACCGTCAAACAAAGCTCATTAGTCGATCGTTAACCAGTAAGAGTTGAATGTCTTTTTTTTGGGGGGGGGGGACTAAAGGGAAAACATTAACTAAAGGGAAAAAAACACTGTGCAACAAGAATAGGCTACGCCCGTTTTAGCGACACCCTTTAAATTATTTTTCTTTATATCT
>NW_015639108.1:685562-691498 GCF_001515625.1 Sinocyclocheilus rhinocerous
GTGATATTCAAATGACGATTGTTTTCTGCCGCCACATTTATCAATGTGCAATCATTCGTACGATGAGATTGGCGGCATACGAATGTTTCATGAATCACACGTGAACTCTGTCGTAAGCTGATTTGTGCGCACGGATCTGCGCTCGGTTCTACGACAGATTGATAAATGAGGCCCAAAGCCATTTTACTTTCAACTGTGATCAGCTGTGGTCATTTCGATTAGCTCAGCAAGAAAAGAGCTTTCCTGGAGCATTTCAGTCCTTGGTAGTTCAACTGAAGCAAACAATCAACTATGGGTGGCAAGGCATCTCCAGGATAAAATTGTGGACAGACACAAGTCCACAAAACCAAAAAGTATTGTTTACATACTCGCTTATTGCGAGAAAGCTGCTTAAGATGCGAAAGTGGCATTCAGGATTGTCATGCTTTTAACCCACACTTGAATGTAAAAAATGTTGCTTTTTGCAATAACTCTAATTTAAGACATTTTAAGAGCATGTAAATTGGGTCTGTGAGTCACAACACCATGACATTTGCTGCGTCACATTGTGCGTAAGATCAAGGACTCTGCGGGTGGCCATGTAGACTCATTAGCATAAACCTCCACACGTCACTGGAGTTCGTTGGATCATCCTGGTATTACACTGCCTTTTAAATCAGAGACATAATGAATAATAGTTATGCAAACAAATGTTAGAAATATGGCAAAAATGGAAACATTTAGATTCTTGTGTGTGAGCCCAATGCCGTTTCAGTTTTGCTTGACATTTGTATGCCGTTTATAATGAATGCAACTACAGCCTAATTTGTGTTTTATTTTATAGTTTAATATATAATTTTATAACTACTTATTTTTCGTTCTTGTTCTGAATACAGTTAACTCTAAAATATTTGTTGTAGAGTGAGGGGAACTAAATAGGCTGTTTATATTTACCAGTATTTTAATATACATATAAATTACATAAATTAATGTAGCCTAATTGTTTGCAATTACAAGGTTAACGGGTGTTTTTGGAGTAAGATCAGTTTCTCTTTCATGAGAATACTTCCTCTTTTTGGTTTCGTTTCTCCGTGTCGTAAACTCTAGGGGCGAGGCTTCTAAACCGGGGTGTTTTTAGGGGCGTGATATTCAAATTACGATTGTTTTCTGCCGCCACATTGCGATCATTCGTACGATGAGATTGGCGGCATACAAATGTTTCATGAATCACACGTGAACTCTGTCATAAGTTGATTTGTGCGCACGGATCTGCGCTCGTTTCTACGTTAGATTGATAAATGAGGCCCAAAGCCATTTTACTTTCAACTGTGATCAGCTGTGGTCATTTCGATTAGCTCAGCATGAAAAGAGCTTTCCTGGAGCATTTCAGTCCTTGGTAGTGCAACTGAAGCAAACAATCAACTATGGGTGGCAAGGCATCTCCAGGATAAAATTGTGGACAGACACAAGTCCACAAAACCAAACAGTATTGTTTACATACTCGCTTATTGCGAGAAAGCTGCTTAAGATGCGAAAGTGGCATTCAGGATTGTCATGCTCTTAACCCACACTTGAATGTAAAATGTTGCTTTTTGCAATAACTCTAATTTAAGACATTTTAAGAGCATGTAAATTGGGTCTGTGAGTCACAACACCATGACATTTGCTGCGTCACATTGTGCGTAAGATCAAGGACTCTGCGGGTGGCCATGTAGACTCATTAGCATAAACCTCCACACGTCACTGGAGTTCGTTGGATCATCCTGGTATTACACTGCCTTTTAAATCAGAGAGCGGCATTGAGAGATAATGACAAGGGTCTCACCTTCCAAACCCACAGAGAGCGTGAGAGCCTCCCAGATAATGCCGTCGTACGTCAACATGCTAACTGTAACATGAAGGTATGATCCCGTTTATCACCACTGGTCGCACTGGGAGAAGCACGTTAACAGCATTATAATAACTTTCAGATGGTGTAGAGCAGTGACGGGCAAACTTGGCCCTTCCAGGCCACTTTCCTGCAGAGATTTGATCCAACCCTGATAAAACTCACCTGCCTGTAGCTTTCTAGTAGTCTTGAAGACAATGATTAGCTGGTTCAGGTGTGTTTGATTAGAGTTGGAGCTAAACTCTGAAGGAAAGTGACCTGGAAGGGCCAAGTTTGCCCACCCCTGGTGTAGAGGAAGAGTCTTCAGCTGCACTGGATGACAGGATCAGATGCCTCCCATCAGCTGTACAGCATCTGTTAGTGAGGGTGTGTAGCTGTCCTGTTTAATGCAGTGAGCTGTTCCCAATCCCCAAATCTTGGAACATGGGAAAATGGGCCACAGGAGTTGGAGAAAATCCAGAGTTGAGAACAAACGACAGTTGCCAGATGTTCCCATCTGGCTTGAGCAATATCTTCTGTAGTCCAAGGCCCATGAGAGTCACTGTTGTGAGAATTATTACCCTAGTCCACCTTGTGGAATGAGATCCAAACATCTGAACAGGAGAATGACCAGATGAGAAGGTGGCAGAACCCTGAGGTGTTTTACCAAATAGTTCCCTCAGGAGCAGGACTGTTTGCTTGAGCGACAGTTCAGAGAAAAACCAACCCAAGTGCAAAGACCTAATTTGTGGTGAGAGAAAAACAAGTACTAAAAGTGTTGGCCAGGCTAGGTTTACTTTGGCCTCAATCTTTCCTCTGCAAACTGCAGGGGAGCAAATGGCACCTTTTCCCTAAGAGAGCTAAAGACCTATGCCAAGTATTAGGCAACGTTATGTGGCTTAAAACCATTAAACAACTGCACAGAGTACTTGATCATTTCTAAAGCAAAAACACAGCATTCTTGTTTATAAAGCACTATATTTGTACTGTTTTATGGCTCTCCATTCCTGTTCCTTAATGTTCAAATATTACATCACTGTTTCACTGCCTATGCTAGTGTTGTGTACAGAGTATGCGTTGAACAAATAAGCATCATGCTTGTTTGGTCAAAATTAGTTTTGCTTCATACAATCATTTTAATTATGTTGTAACATCAAGATAGTCATATCACACTACACACAAGTCAAATATAATGGGGTCAATTACAAATAAACGTGTCCAAGAAAAAATAAAGTTCTTAGAAAAGCTTTTTGTTTGCATTCATTTTGGTTTCATATGGGTTTGAAAAACTTTTATACAATTTTCAAGAAAAGTTTCAATGTGATTAATCTAAGTATGTCATATGGTGTGACTATCAAGTAAAATGTAATAACATATTTTCCCTACACCTTGAATGCATGTGAGTGTAAGCATCTTAATATTTATTCTCCGAAAAGAAATTTCTCGAGGTAAAAAGTGTTTTTACAAAAATCATGGATTATTAATTCATATATATCATATCGAGTTTTCGGGAGTCGCACCACATGACATAACATTTCACACCCTGAACGAACTTTGTCCTGTTATAAAAATGTCAAACTAGGGGTTCTCTCTATATCATTTCCTTTTTTTCCTTTATATTGGTTGCACCATATGACTTTGTAGGTTGCACCACATGATTCTGATAAGGCTGTAAAGTATTAATATGCCATTAATATTACCTATGGTTTCTTGAAAGAACTTAATTTGCTTTAACCAACCTGGTACTTATAACCTGCCGTCATCCAGCGAGGAATTACAGAGCAGTGCTAAAGACTTGACTCATCACATCCTCTACTGCTAATGGAGTCTGTCACAGCCTCATCTGCAGGGTGAATAATCAAGTTGCTCCTGTAATGGCTACTGCCTTACATGGGAATCGCTTTTTAAGAGGATGTTGGGAAATGGTGTTTTTACTGGCTTGTTTTAGCAACCATACTCTGGGACTAAGTGAGATCAAACTGAAAAACCAGACATGTTTTCAGCCACTGAAAACATTAGCATGTCATATCATATCTGATGGAGCCTCAACTTCGGTAGAAGCTCTCTAGCCTTTTTAAACCCAATCTTATTTTCAATTGCCTGCTTTAGTTCTGCTGATGTGGAGCACCACAAACCAATAATTACGCCTGATCATAAGTCATAAATGTACTTTCGATGCAATTTATGGGGCTTAACAATATGCATGACAGATCAACGTGGCGTCAGAATGCATGGAAGTCTAAGAGTACTCAGGCCCACCCATGCAGCATGTTCACCAGCCAGACGATTCAAACCCATGCCAGAACGACTGTGGTTTGATTTCTCTCCAGAAACCACAAATATCTCGTAGAGGGAGACTAAAAAAATCTAGAATCAAAAAACACCCTCTGCTCAAAGCAATCCAGTAGCGTAAAGCCATTAACCACAACGGTTAAATGACCATAGGACACATTGTTTGTAAAAAGTGCATCAACATTTCATAACAAAGCCAGATGCAGTATGGTTTTGCCATCTGGTGCAGAATTCCTTGGCATCGCCACCTATAGATGATCAATTCTACAACAACCCTCCTTTCTCAGGATTAGTTGTACAAAACTTGCAGAAACAAGCTAACTTCTAGAACAGGCTGCCAACTTTTTTTCTGGCTAGTAAAAAGTATGACTTCCCATAATCATGTTCCGAACAGGCATACTTTTTACGAGTTATAGGTCATGACAGATGACTAGTTGTCGATTAGTTTGGTCAACTAGTTTATCTACATGTATATTTTTAGTGCTGATTTTAACTAGTGTTTTAATTAGCATGCTAACGGGATGCTGTATCCTATATAGCTTATATAGTTTGTGTGGCAAAACTCTCTTGCAACAGCTGCATCATGAAATTCATCACATTTAAAGCACCGTTGCTATAGCCACTGACATTCCGATTCATGTTTTTGGCGGTTGCGTCACGTCTTATGTGAGTTTTTAACGTCCTGCTGTTTTGAACAATTCAGAGCGGCTGATGAGGCCATCTAGTACCCTGAAGACATAGACATTTGTAATGCCTGACGAGACAAAAACATACAATTGAACAACTGAACATTTGCATAGTGTGTAGGCTAAGCAGGCTAAGCAAATATAGCTTTAAAGACTTAAGCCGCCTTTCCACTATCTCCGACAAACGACAAGCGATAGACTGGAAGTCAAAATCTCATACCGGCCCATGCCTACTTAAGCTAACTAAAAAAAAAACATCAATGAAAAATGTTTCTACAGCTTTGGGTTTATAACACATAACTTAAAAGTCCTTAAAGGTGCAGTAGGAGATCTTGGAAAATGCTAACTTTAGCCTGATAGCACTGAAAGCGAACGTCCCACCCTCCCTGCAATCGCTGTCCAAAGCCACGCCCCCTGAACGCATACGCTCACAGACCAGAATACCAGAGACAACATTACTCAACGCGCTGATGACGTATCTTGTCTGCGCGAACAGGGTGCGTAGATGTATGCAGATACATACGTTCACAGGCAGGTAGGAAAGCGAATTAAAATATAACGTTTTGATTGAACGAACATTTCTTGATCCTACGCCTTCCACAGAATATGTAAATACAGACAAATACATTTAGACCACTTAACTTAATGATTGCTATCGGGATGTGAAGAGACTTTCAACCAGCATAACAAAAAAAATTTCTGAAGACAATCACCTATTGCACCTTTAATAGTTGAAATAACAAATCACATGATAAAGAATTCTGTTGAATTTAAAACCTGCTTAAAAAATAGTTCACCCAAAAATGAACATTTCCTCACCCTCAGGCCATCCAAGATGTAGATGAGTTTGTTTCTTCATGGGAACAGATTTGGAGAAATGTAGCAGTACATCACTTGCTCACCAATCGATCCTCTGCAGTGAACATACAGCTTTTCACATCACAACACATTAACTGATGGATTTGAGTTGTGTGGATTGCTTGTGGATTATTGTGATGTTTTTATCAGCTGTTTGGACTCTCATTCTGATGGCACCCATTCACTGCAGAGTATCCCTTGGTGAGCAAATGATATAATAGGGCTGCACGATAAATCGAAATGGAATCGAAATC
>NW_015639108.1:691747-694206 GCF_001515625.1 Sinocyclocheilus rhinocerous
ATGCTGCTCCATCTGAAAGCACGTGATGATGATTTCCTGCTGATTACAGAACCGGCTTTACTAACAAAATGCGCATGACAATCGCATTCGATTAATCGTGCAGCCCTATGATATAATGCAAAATTTCTTTTTTGGGTTAACGATTTCTTTAATTATACAGACGTATTAGTTGACTTGCCGTTCTGACAACCTACAAACTAGTCAATTTAAAAAAAATAAATAAATAAACATTTTTACACATTCCTTCTTAATACAGGTAAACCATCAACACAAGACATTCCTGCGTTGCAACCAAGTAGCAGATATGAGCATATTACCCAGGCTGTAAAGAATGCCTGAAAGAATGCGCACATCAAGCGCGAAGTCTTAATCCTGAGAAACAGTGACTGATCTCAGCTTTGGAAAACATATCCCGTCTAAAAAATGAGAAAAGAGCTTTTATCAGCTTCTTTTCCTCAAGAACAATTCCTCCACAAACAAAACCAAACATCAGTTTCAGCCCATTGGCAACGGCTCTCTGGGGATTGACGGACAACTCACAGGAAGTTCAGAGAGAAGCACTGGCTAGTGTGTAACTTTTCGGACTGGACAGTGCCAGAACTCTGGAGCGAGAGACTAATTCTCTTAGCAGGGTGTTGTGTTTGGCACGGGGACCTGGAGCAGACGGATAAGCCTTGACACGTTGCTCCTCGCAGGGAAGGCTGCCCTGAGAGGAAGCAATCTTTAGCACTGTCCAACAGACCCAACGAGCCATCTAGACGGAGAACGACCAATATGGGGTTTTCAAACATTTTAAAACCCATTTTATAACCTGAAACCTCCTCACTTGAACAACACAAAGAAAATGGCAAATGAATCAGTCTCTATTGTCATTTAAACTCAGTCAATAGTTTTATATTGTGTCATTGTTGGTGGTGATTTGATCATAAAAGTGGTCGTTCATCACTGTACACAGTCCCTCAACATTTTTATTTCAAATAAAATGTTGTAAAGTTGTGTTGCATCTCAGAGCTGGTTGGTTTGGTTCAAGACTTAAAACTCTTTATTAAAATAATGTTTTTTTAATATTTGAGGAGAAAATGAATTGGAAATATACCCATGTCACTAGACAAAATGAATAAGTGGTCACTATCGCTCATCCTAGCGATTCCCGTGTTTTTGCAGTCAGATTTTATTGTTCACATTTTTTAAACTTTTCACAGATGGATGAATCTCATTTTTAGAAGCATGTATCTAAATTATAATAATAAAATATAATGACAGCAAATCTACGACGTTGTTTTAGTGCCATGTAAAATAGTCAGACAATTTTGAGAATAAAGTCAAAATTACGAGAATATAAATCGTAGAAATATGAGATTAAAGTTGTAATATTTTGAGAATAAAATTGTTGCATTATGAGATTAAAGTTGTAGTATTTCAAGAATAAAGTCGTAGTATTAATATTAGAGAATATTAGATATTATTAGAGAATAAAGTAGTATATTGCATGAATAAAGTCAATTAAAGTGAATCAACTTTAATCTCATATTATGACTTTATTCTCGTAATTTTGACTTTATTCTCAAAATATGACTTTAATCTCGTAATCTTAGATTTATTTATTTATTTTTATATTACATGGTACTAAAACGCTAGTACAAATCAGACATGCACAATTTCTGAAATTAAATAGATATTTTACTCAATTAAAATCCAGATTTGACATGCAAATATGCAAAATTAGTAGATTTTGCAGCTAATGCCAAAAATAGTCAAATATTGTCAGATTAATTTGCCTGGACAATATTCAGTTCATCACATGTTAGAACAGGTTTTTTGAATCAATCTTAACAATGTCAGCAGTGATGTATTTTAGCTTGAAGGAGTTCATAACAGCTGTGTTCACACAAAACCCTTATTTAGCTATGAAAACATTTTTGTGAGGAAAACTATCCTATGGATAGTGACTACACAAGGGGAATGTGGGAACATACTGCAGTACAATGAAATCTAATAACAGGACAGCAAAACTCTAATGAGGGGTAAAATTAAGCACCAATATGAGATTGAACATTTACAAAAAATGATTATGGAATTTATTGATCAACAAGTGATGCTTGAAACTTTGTGTTAATATATTTCACTACAGTGTAAATAGCTTTTCCAGTTACATTAGTATCATCAGCAGATTTAATCAAATCAATAGTGTCAAGATTTGCCCAATTTATTTTTGTCATCTTTGTGCCAATGTGATACTTACTGAATGTATTTAATTCTTAATCTTTCATAGCTTTAAGTGCAAGGTCACATTTGGTGTCATATGGAGTGACGCACTTCACATTAAATGTGAACAAAAAATTTAGCTGTATTGGTTCAATAAAATCACTTTTCTAATGTAGCGATAAGCAGGGGTTAAATTGGGATTTGTTATGCGGGGGGGCTCTATGGTATCGAGCTTATATATATATATACACAGT
>NW_015639108.1:694296-719464 GCF_001515625.1 Sinocyclocheilus rhinocerous
GGATTTGTTATGCGGGGGGGGGCTCTATGGTATCGAGCTTATATATATACACAGTATATATATATATATATATATATAAGTATTATAAGTATATATACTGGTATTGGTACCAACTACTGAAACGTAAGTACCGTGAAAACACTAGTGTGAACTGAATTTGTAAAAAAAAATTATGAATTAAAAGTGTCATGTGATTGACCCAAAACTAAATTACGACTGTTTTTGGTACAAGAAACCTTAACTGCCATTAAGTAGACTTCGGGGAAAAATATCAAATGCTATAAAAGTGTTTAAATACTTCAGAAGATTTACTGCAAAATTCCAACTTTAGTTTCTCATTCCTTCCCTCAACAAATACACTCACTTATTCTCTCGCTCTTCCTTCAAAGGTCAATATATAATCGAGCCGTGTCGTCCGCTGTTACCGGGTTCAGTCCAGTGTCTCTAAGGACACATGAGCTGGTTCTGCAACTGGGGCTCCAGAGCACACCAAGCATGCAGTATATTGAGCGTATACTTCCTTCCCACCAGCGAGAGCGAGACCATCCATTAGAAGAGCGACAACGTTTCAGCTGTTCTGATTTTCCACCGTCGGCTCCGCCAGGACCTGCTCTTAAACCACGCGGACTCAAACTGACAGCCCTGGAAGCTCTGGAAAATGTGCGACTATTGCGCAGCTTTACATCCTTTTGGTCTTGTGAAATTCCCACAGTGGAGGTTCATACTGTGTTTAACGTTCTTGCAAGACCTGTGTAAGTCATCTGTGGCGTTATGTAGCCTGATTACATAGAAATAAATTCCAATGTGCGCACTGTTAGCTATTTCAAAGGCTGTTATAATCTGACACTACTGACACTGAAATTCAAAATGGATTACATTCAATATTCCATTTCCGTATGACAAACTAAATATACAATCTGTAAGCACTGTAATACATTTATCCAAAGCAACTTACAGTACACACTCAGTACAAGGACAATCCTCCAGAAACATTCTGGTTAAGGCCTTGTTCAAGAGCGCAGTGATGATGAGCTTTGACCGCACGAGATGCCCTTTCCCAGTTTTTCAAATGGGAAAATGATTCAATGGAAATACTTCTTGAGTTACAGGCATGCACACTTTGAAAAACAAAAAACCAAAGGGCTTTTCACACTGTGCTTAACCCCTGAGTTATCGACATTCTAAACCCTGTTTTTAACCCCGGGTAAAGATGCGTTTCACACTTGTAATTTAGATACGGGGTTAGCACCGGTTTTTAGCAGCGCTTCCGCAGTGTTAACCCCTGGATTGCAGTGCAAAACATGTACAGATTGAAACCATGTGGCGTTAGAATGCTAGAACGCCTAGATGCTTAGCAACTGTAAGAAAATCGTGTGCCTCATCCTAATGAGGGGTAAAATTAAGCACCAATATGAGATTGAACATTTACAAAAAATGATTATGGAATTTATTGATCAGCAAGTGATGCTTGAAACTTTGTGTTAATATATTTCACTACAGTGTTAATAGCTTTTCCATATTCACATGCTTTGGAGGGTCACGGAAACACAGTGCATTGTAGAAACAGTTGTTTCAGCATTTTAAGTGAAAAATTTCAAATTGTGACAGAAAAAATACCTATATAGTCCACCGAGAGTCCATTCTGGAAAAACATGATAATACGGTCTGCAATAATACGAGGAAGTGCAATGCTAGAGCAAATATGCAAATAAGAACATTATCCTGGGGTTACAGTATGAAACATCAGCTTATGAATACACAGAATTAATTGTTAACCCTGGGTAAATTGCGAGCACTGTGAAAAATGAAGCAAGATAACCCAGGATTTACTATTTCAAGTGTGAAAAGCCCAAAAAATAGATTATTTTCCCATTTTTGAACTGTTACGATTGGCATATTATGCAGCAGGGATTGCTAAAGTCAACAGGTTTTTACTAATAGACCTAAAAAATAAAATAATGATGCTGCCATCTTTTTCAAGTTATTTTCCCCCTCCTGTAATTTGGCTACAAATCTCAAAGTGAAAATTGTCATTTTGGCCCCCCTCTACAAAACGGTGCATTACTAAGTAAATATTCTTCCATTACAATATTTTAGCTTTCTACAGAAAACAAAATATTAACAAAATCAAAAATTTTTGTTAACAAAGTTTCTAAAGTTTGATTGATTTGACATGGAATTGACCGAGTACTGAGAGAGAAACTATAAATCACCACCGTTTTAAACACAAAAACAGCTTTGGCAGCCAATAGCCGAAGGAAACTTTTGGATCATTAATAGAAGTCTAACAGAGAGCATGTTAATCACTGCATGCAGCGTCGCTGAGAACACAAATGATGCTTAAACACACGTGTGGGTCAGTAACCATAACCAACCATCATCGCTTGCAGATATTATTAAAAATGGAGCCGCTGTTATTTGAAGATGATGAAACAGATCACTGGTGAAAAACATTACGAATCACACTTGCATCATAGCCGTGGAATCTTCTGGTCCACTTTTCAAAACATCTAAAAATGACCCCACCATTCTTAGCTCTTCTGCTGCATAAGCACAAAATAAACTGTGACATCTATACAACAAATATGTAGACAACAGACTGAAGGATTGCTCAGTGCTACATCTGCTTGAGATATTGAGATACACTTATTTTAAAGTGCTCAAACATAACATTTCGGAGGGATGAAAAGTCACACAATTGCCTGAGACGCGTCTACATTGCCCATGTCACTCGTTTCTCCTATGTTTCAGTGATTCATTTGTGGCCAAAAACAACATATCATGTACGAGCTGCAGACAGTATGGGTTTGCGTTAAACAGCAGCACATGTTTTCATGTGCAACACAGTTGTAGAATGCTAAAGAACTGCATTGGGAACGACATGACAAGCAGAACCAGTTGTTTGGGTTTGAAGCCCTGAAAGTGTGAAGTCATTTTTCATATGGCTTCTTTTCTGTATAACGCCGTATTCATTTTACAGTAAATAATGGAGTTTTGCTTAAAAAAATGACACCTTGCTGCAGAGGTCAGGTCACCGTGTTATTTTAGTATTATTTATTATATATTATTATTATAGTATTTTATTCATATTTTAAGAATAAGCTTTTTTCATTTTTATTTTAGTCTTTTTTTTTTTTTTGACATGCTTTTGTTATTTTTATTAGGTTTTGTTTCTTTTAAATATTTCTAGTTAGCCTTAATTTTTTTTTCAACTTTAGTATATTTAAATACTGTAAATATTTTAATTTTGTTTTAATAAATTTTTATTTCAATTTTAGTAATTAAAGGGATAGTTCACACAAAAATGAATGTGGATAACCAAACAGTTGATGGTACCCATTGACTTCCATAGTCCCCTCCATAGTTTAGATGTTCGTTAAACCTGAAGTTAACCTCAAGTATGAGCAAAAGAGGTAGTGATGCCATAACTATAATGTTTTAAAAAGATCATGGACAGTGATGTCATGGACCGTCTGGAGACACTCGTATGGAGCAAAGAGCCCCAGATAAACAGAGGGCTTGATGGGAAGTGATCAGAGGTTGTATACACAAACATGTTTTCATAAACTGCTCAAGGGGGACACAATCCAGTGACCCAGAAATGAATCTGTCAGAAGTCTAAATGAAACAGAGCAGAAGTAAAAGTCAAGTAAGAAACAACTAGCAATAGCTGCAAAAAGCATGAGGAAAACACAGACACAAACTGCAATGCAGTATCACCAGAACCCATCTTAAAAATGTATACAAAGCAGGCATCCAGATTCCTCCTGTCCACAAATAGGACACTCAAAAACTAGTACTTCCAGGGTTCTCTTCGTGGGACAGATAACCCATTAAGCAACGTTATTATGTGTAGTTTTGTCATTGGTTGGTGGGAAATAAGCAGCCACAACAGAGCTGCTTTTATATAACTTAGAATACATTTAGAAATGCACAAAGCCATAAGCAGCCCCTGTGCTAGGCTCTAATTCCAAAAATGAAAATTAGGCTGTGTTTTACTCACCCCAGAGCCATCCTAGGTGTATATGACTTTCTTCTTTCAGACGAATCCAGTTGGAGTTATATTAAAAATTATGTTTGATCTTTCAAGCTGTTTCATGGCACTCAGCGGGTGTTGCATGCATCAGTCCAAAAGAAGTTAAATAAAAAGCGCCCATTCATTATTAAAAAAAAGCATCTTACACGGCTCCGGGGGGTGAACAAAGGACTCCTGTAGTGAATCGATGCGTTTTTGTAAGAAAAATATCTATATTCAAAACGTAATAATCACTTTAATCTAGCTTGCGCAAAGCCGACCCCATACGTCATCTGCCTGGAGCTGCTTCCGTTTACAACAGTGAGCGCAAGCTAGATTAAAGTGATTATTACGTTTTGAATATGGATATTTTTCTTACAAAAACGCATCGATTGAGCCGTGTGATATGCTTTTTTTTAATGGATGGGAGCTTTTTATTTAACTTCTTTTGGACTGATGCATGCAACACCCGCTGAGTGGCATTAAACAGCTTGAAAGATCAAAGACACTTTTTAATATAACTCCGACTGGATTCGTCTGAAAGAAGAAAGTCATATACACCTAGGATGGCTCTGGGGTGAGTAAAACACAGCCTAATTTTAAGATTTTGTCACGCATGCACTGAAGTTGGCTGATGGTCTATGTCGCGATATGTCACCAAAGTGTGGAGGTGAAGAACCTGAAGAGCTGAGGTAGTCATTGGGACAGAATCTAGAAGAAATGTGAAACCCAGTGACACCCTGACAAACACATCATCAATACAAGACCTTTGCACTCAGTTATGACCTCAACCCATAATGCAACCTCACAGTTTCAAGAATCCATATGGCAAGAAGGAATTTCATTCCTTTAATAAAGTCCATGACCTGCTCAAAGTGAACAACAATCGAGAGACTGCAGACATGAAGTCAAAACTTGGATGACCAATTCGTCATGGGTTCCCTCGAGATTTTCATATGGGTTTTTTTCAAATCTATGAGTAAAATAAGATCTGTGGTAAACATTTATTGGACGTTTTGTTGTGCAACGTATACTGAACACAACAAGCTTGCTTTCTTACTTATTACAAACATACGTTTTTGTCACTTTTTGTTAAAACTGCTTCAAAATTAGCATTTTCAGTGTGGGTGTGTATTTATGCTGTAGAGCAAAATTCAAGTATCATCAAGGTCCTCCTTTTACTCATATATTGAAAAATCCCAATATAAAAACCCATAGAAAAATCTTGAGGGAATCCATTGTGAATTAATCTTCTGGGTTTTTGACATCACGGCTCCAGCACTCAACGCCAATTATGACAATTTCACATTTTTCTTCGTTTTATTAAACCACCTCTTTCAAAGTACAAATCTATGAGTAAAATAAGATCTGTGGTAAACATTTCTTGGACGTTTTGTTGTGCAACGTATATTGAACACAACAAGCTTGCTTTCTTACTTATTACAAACATACGTTTTTGTCACTTTTTGTTAAAACTGCTTCAAAATTAGCATTTTCAGTGTGGGTGTGTATTTATGCTGTAGAGCAAAATTCAAGTATCATCAAGGTCCTCCTTTTACTCATATATTGAAAAATCCCAATATAAAAACCCATAGAAAAATCTTGAGGGAATCCATTGTGAATTAATCTTCTGGGTTTTTGACATCACGGCTCCAGCACTCAACGCCAATTATGACAATTTCACATTTTTCTTCGTTTTATTAAACCACCTCTTTCAAAGTACAACCGGCATATAGTCAATGACTTTATCAAATCTCACAAATTCTAATTTTATTAATCACTCTAAGCAGATAAACATGGCTTGCAGTTCAGACCCTTCAATATGAGCAACAATGAGCCCTTTATAGTAAAGATATGGGTGTGCAACCAAGATTAACAGGGTTTTTCAACAGATATCACTGTCATGAATCACTAGACTCATGATGTGCGCCTAAGGGAACATGCCTTCAGCATTGTGTAGGACCGGATAAGGAGTCTCCTGCCAGAGTAGCGACAATGTACACCTTCATTGTGTCAATAGATTGAGAAGATACAGGAGATTGCTTCACAGGCTTCATCTTGATAATAGAAGTCACTGCCTTCAGGATCTGACCATTCTGGTTTCTGTTATTTCTTCTGTTGAACTTCTGCGCTACTCTTTTGCTTAGTTTTTGTGCACATAATGAAAATCAATGGGGTCCAAAATGTCACTGGAGCCCATTAACTTCCATTGTATTGACTGGGACATTCAGCAAAATATCTATGTGTTCCACAGAAACAAAGAAATTCATACAGTTCTGGAATGACACGAGGATGAATAAATTCTGGCCTAATTTGTTTTTCTTAGAACCATCCCTTTAAGCACTAACTGAGCTTGAACTAAAGCCTGACATCAACAGATCAACAGACAGCGATACCTCTAAACTTTAAACGTTTGGATTGGTTTATCTCTTTAGAGTCTAAAGAGATAAACCAATCCAAACGTGGCACAATGAATAAGTGCATTACTCTGTCTGCATGCTTCACTAATCTTCAAAATGTGTACGTAGACAACACAGCACGTAGACAGTCCAAGAAATGGGTAATCCATTGGAATGAAGTACACATTGCCCAATAGGTTTATTCTGAATGGGGCAGGCATTATGTCAATGGACACTAGCCTGATTGTGGAGATCAATGACCAATAAACTGCATGTGGAGACCTCAACACAAACTAGATGAAGAAAATGTGCTAGACAGGTTGTGTGTCCAAGTAATAAAACATGTTGCAAGAATTCTAGATTATTATACCAATCATTATTACAAAGCCTGACAAAATTCCATAAACACATATTCCTTTTGCTAACTTCCAAATATTTCACACAGCAGACCAGAGTGACATCTCAATTTGATGTGCTGCTTTGAAGTTCTTCAGGGGCACTGGCATGGTTTTGACATGAAACAGGACGTCCTGGTATTCCCAGCATGTGCTTGAAGCCACGGTGGAACAGCATTTACAAGAAAAACAGTTCTTTGAGTTTGAACTTTACTACAAGCCTTTCTTCATCTTGGATCTGATTTATGGTGAACGCTTGGGTACTGACTGTCTGTGGAAACCTGAATGTTGGCTTGTCAAATAAATCTAAGTTTAGTTAAAGTGTCCCTATTGTGCCATTTTGAATATTTCCTTTCATGCAGTGCGTAATGTAGCTGTATAATATAATGGAATAGAGTTATGGGATTTAATAAATCAAATCAAGAAATCGATGTGTGCGAAATCAAGTCGCTGGGATATGGTAAGCAAATGTTTCATTTGTCTTCTATGGATATTGACTGTTCGTCAGCGTGTGATTTTGAATAGCAGGCCATTCCTGTGAAACACACGCAGAAAAAGGCAGGTAACCACCTACAAGCCAAAAAGCCTGTTGCCATGGCGGCCAGTCACTGCCAATGATATCGGCTCATACTGGGGTTTACACATAAGGAAGCAGAGGAAGTAATAATAATGACTGTTCACAAAAGCTGATGCTGGAGAGAGCAGATTACATCCTGCTGACATTTGTGACAGAATGAGGTTGTATGATTATGAAAGCAGGTGTGTTGAGTCTGGAATGGAGATCATGGCCTGTCCAAAGAAATACAATAGATTTAGACTAACTGGCGAAATTCGAATTTTTTTTGACAGCCCTAACACACATGCAGAATTGCACGCGTGCTACTGTGGTAATTTTATTTTATTTTTTCTAAAAAATTGTATCAAGGTCAATAGGTCTCATCAAATGATTTGACATTTTATGAAAACGTAGGGTTAGTCTATAGTCGAGGTTGTGGTGTGACTTCCCCCCCCAAAATATTTTTGAATATTTATTAAATAATTAATATTCATGTCAAATAGATTACAATTTACAAACAATGAGAGAGTTGCCATGATTTATATACAGCATTTCTTATTTTTCCATCTATTCAACCACTACAGAGTGAACTTAGGAGCAGCAAAGATCAGGTGACGTGCTAAAGGACAAATATTTTTGTCACACTCGTATCATGTTCTCTGGTTCCTTGTCATCTTAACCCATACATTCTTCTCACGCATTCCACTCAGCCGATTAAGAAAACCCATCCATTAGAAACACATGCTGTGTTCCAGGGTCACGACCCCATAACTGTCTGTTTCCCTCACTGTAGGATCCCAGAGAAAAGTGGTCGTTTCCTCTAACTATAGTGACCATACAGAAAATATACTGTTGTGCCACTCAGTGAAAGCATTTGAGAGTCTGTCTAAAAGGCCATGACTTGTTTGGAATCTTCTGAGCTTGTTTTGACACAGTGCTGAGTGTGCTGTCAGGTGTAACAACAGCATGAATTAAGTTTGTCAGAACGGTTTACTCAATTCACCCTCTGAGACAATCCTGATTTTGTTGTTTGACGGCTCTGTTTTAATCCACAGAGGAAGTAATGAGGCTTATTGTAAACCAGCCACAAGCATCAGAGTGAAACCTTGAACTTTGTGGGACACTGTGTGTAAACGTGCACATTTCTGTGAAAGGCAGCTGTGACAGGAGTCGTCACATGCCTGTTCTACAACATTGTCAAAGAAGAGGCCGCTGGCGGTCATGGGGTAAGACTGAATGAAGGGTATTGTGACAGGTGTGCGAATGACTTCACTTTTGAGTTTGTGAAAAGGCAGCCTGTGGTGCAAAACTGTTTGCCACATGCTGTTGCACTTACATTCACTGACAAAGCTTTCTTGAAAACACATACACAAAAGCAGACCTCACAATAGAGGGCCACTCTTCAACAGTTGGGGTGGGAATATTTAGGCACATCACGATCCGATCCGATTCAGGGAATCATGGAAGGTAAAACACTGAAATACATAGGGCTGCCCCCAACTCAAGATTTTTCTAGTTAACTAGTCTCTTATTCACGCCATTAGTTGACTAAACACACATTTATATTATATTACTTACAAATACTACTGTGTTTTCTGAGTCAGTGTGGGCTGCAAAGATGAAGTTGACGACGCTGACGCGCCATCTCTGCAGTACAGCGCATCGCCTTTAGAGAGAAATGCACCTTTATTATGGATTACATAATGAGAGAATTTTTGTTTTTGATTTGAATTGGTTCATTTAAAAGTAGACATTTCCGTTAACAATCTGTCCATCACGGACATAGTCAGTTCTTTTTTTTTTCTGCAACTAACCGACTAATACAATTCTGATCAACTAAGCCTCTTCTTGTCGACTAACATTTAGTCGAACATTAGGGTGGCAGCCCTAGAAATACACAGTTTATTATAAATACACAATTTATCTTACACACCTGCATGCTTGAAGAACATACTTCATCAACGGTCTAGACAGGGGTTTTTCATTTAATTGAAGGAATGCTATAAAAGAATAGGAATTCAGACGCAACACTGTCCCACCTAGATGCCTGTATTTCAATCAGCCGATTGTACTTTATGCAATAATCTCCTTTGTGCAGTATGTACTGCAGCCACACCTGATTCCCCTTAATACTCCGCTCTGACTTGTCCTGATCCTGCCTGCAGGTTGAAGCATGTAGAAACTATGTCTACACCTCCACCTTTCCTAAAGCTGACAGCCTGCTTGAATGAATGAGATCATTTTGGTTCCTGCCTCCTACTCTCAGTCTCCACGTCCCAGTTTCGCAGTGTTATACAACAGCAGCCCGGCTGTCCATCAGCATGTCCACATACACACTGCCAGTTCTATTCTGTTCGTTATTTGGCTGGAGTGACTCAGTGGAGGATCATGTTTTGTGTGAAACTGAGTATTCCTCCAGGAGTTGACCGTTTCTGTAGATGCTCCAGTAACTTTATAACTGCAAATCGTGATTTTTAGAGGAAACTAGACAGAAATTCCTTTGATAGTCTATAGGAAATGTCTAATACTTAATTTAGACAAATGAGTAACTTTATTGTAAGAGGCAAAGCTAAAACTAAATCTTATGAGTGATTGCCACCAAAAGCAGAAATGCTGTCTTTAAAGGTGCCATGTTCAGAATAGAATACTAGCGTACTGCATATTAAGTATACATTGCATACTGCCTGCAATTTTTTAAACAGTATGTGAAAAAAGTTCTTATTAACCAATCATAATCTTTTCAAACAGTAGCATGCTATATTGTCACATATCCTCATCACATTGCATGTTTAATTTTGCTACTAAATTCAGTTTAGTTCAAGTTATTTTACATTTTAGAACTTATTTTGTGTATAATAATCAGAGTAAACGATGAGTAAAATGATTGCATGTTAGTATGTTTTGCTAACTTTATTCAGCTCTTAAAACAATAGCCTCTCTGCTGCCCCCACCAGGTCTGGAGCTGGCATGCCGTTTACGTGACTTTACCACAGACTGAATAGTGCACAAGGGCCAGTTCCAATACCTAAACTTGTGGCATGCGACAGGAAGTAAATGCACAAGACAGTCCTGGGACTGCTAAATGTCTAAGCTCAGTGACCTTGATGCACAATAAATCCTAACTATATAGGTGCATCCCAAATCTTACATGTACTTATGCGCTATTTTATGTCATTTTGTAGTATAAATAGTGTGATCAGTGCATTCACACTGAAAATTCCAGAAAGAAAAAAAGTGGACTTTAAATACTCGGATGATGCACTTAAATAACCGAAGAAAAAAAAAAACAAAGCGTGGAATGTTGGACACTTCATGCACCTAATTGACCCTTTGCCAGGAGTTTGATTGACAGGCAATCTAACCAATCATAACAGCGAATCTGCCCTTTTTTTCCGACTAACAAACCAGACAGGAGAGTAGATTAACGTCGGCAGACTTGAACTTGAAAATGGTGTGTCTTGATGTTCATTCATGTTTATTTTGTGCTATAACTAGTAAAGAGGAAAAGATGATCGGTTCACATGCTGCTTGAACTGAGGCGCTACAGTGATCTGACACGCATTAAAGAGCCACAAAATGGTATTTGAATGGTTTGAATTTGGTTTGAATTTTTTTTTTAAATGACCAAATTTAAAAGCTGATACTTGTTTCATACCAAAAGTAACCTGTTCCGTCTTGTCTGTCAGTGTGTTGTCAGTGTCTTCTTTGCCCGTGATGTATTTTTCACTGCGTGAGAACCTGATGTGTGGCATGAGAGCGCCAGGGCTTGTCAGACGTAGCAACAGTAACTCAGGAATTCACAAGATGTTGCAGGAAAGCTTTCCAGTTTCATTTAAATTAATTAGATAGTGCATATAATTTGGTAGTAGAAACGTAGTGTTGCATATTTTATTAGTGCAGAGATAAGTGTGTGCACTTTAAATGTTTTAATTACTTAATTAAAAGCTCCACAATTACTTAATTTTGTTGTCTGTTACATAGGAGCTACTAAACAGAATTGCAGAAGTTTATATAAAAAAATTTATGAAGCTCTTTAAATACTGTAAATACTACAAGTGTGTCACATTGAGTAATCCTGAAATACATCATGCAAGTAGACAAGTGGTCAAGTGCAAAGACCACAAGCAAGGGCACTGGGACGGGCTCATACTCTGGAAAAAGTAGAGACTAAGGCTGCACGATTAATCGAATGCGATTGTCATGCGCATTTTGTTAGTAAAGCCGGTTCTGTACTCAGCAGGAAATCATCATCACGTGCTTTCTTGATGCACAGTGTTTTTTTTTCCTTTTGTTAATCTGTTAATTATATTATAGCCTAAATATTATATAAATATTATTAAAAAAATTATATTATAGCCATATAAAGCTAAAGCCCTGTACTAAAAAAAAAAAAAAGACATTCTAATCGTACTGGTTAACGATCGACTAATGAGCTTTGTTTGACGGTCAGGAAAAGAAAAATGAACAAAATGCTGTCATTCTCGAATTCTCCACCAGATGCGCGCAAGTACATGAGCTGAGACCAGACGTGAGATTTGATCGTAGCCACCACTCATGTCCATATTGATCAATTCCAAGTTTTGCGTTGAAACGACCGTACGCCCAATTTTCGTACGTTCGTTTCATAAATGAGGCTCATTATGTTTATGTCCTGTTTAGCACTGTAAAGCTGCTTTAACACAATCTGCATTGTATAAAGCGCTGTATAAATAAAGGTGACTTGATAAATTTATCCATCCATTCTCCAAACCACTTGTCCCATGTAGGGTCATGGAGATAAACAGTCATTTTTCACTCCAATCTGCTCTCTGGCTCTACATGTATAGTCCCTAGAGTGTGTTAGTCCCTAAGCATCAGTGAAGCTAGGAATACTGGATGTCTGCCCAGAACATCAACCCCTTGCAGAGACTCTCTCCCTTGCCCTTCAAAAGTCCTTGATGCCTCAGAGGCACAGAAGGGCAAAGCACTGACAGTTTGCTGGATAAAGGTCTATGTGCATGATGGAGTACTGAATACCATTGCTGTAGAATGACGTTCATGACACCTCAATGTCTGACATAATAGATAACGGATGAACTGAATAGATGGAGAACAAGTCCATTATCTCCAGTGTCCTACTGAACAATCATATATGATGACGGATCAGGCCCACACGACCGGCAAGAGCTGTGACTCACTTCATTAGAATTCATCTGAAGTGAATCTGCCTGCGCTGAAAGCTGCATATGTGCTGACTGAACTACTGAAACCAAGACCCTCAAATATGACTTCAAAAGTCTTTTGAAGCTATAAGATGAATTGACTAAAAATTTTTTATTTATTGATTCAACTGGATGATTCAATCAGTGAGTTAAAATTAAAGAACCACATCAGTCCAATTGGTAAATGAATCACTCAGATGAGTTTTTTTATTTTTTTATTGGGTCAACAGAAAACACACAAACATTGCTATTTTATTCTCATGAATGCTTAAATAAAATTTGAATAACAAATTATTAAATTTCAGTCTGTTCATCACACAGAGTTATTGTATAATCCGGAGTACTTTTACAATTGAGTTGCATGAACCATTTTAATCATATGTTTATGTGATTTTAAGCAATTTAGTTCCTATTCCCTGCAATTATATGGAAGAGCGACTAGAACATTCTTCAGAGTTTCTCATTTTGGGTTCTACAGAATGAATAGAGAAAGTAGAAGAAAACAGGGTTGAAACAACATGAGGGTTTGTAGGCGTCTTTACTTGCTGTTTTCAAATCACTCAGAACTTTATTCTTTGGCTTTTTCAACTTAATATTTTTATATGTTCATGTTTTTATATTATGTTAATGAATATTTTTAAATGCCTGTCATGCATTTTACATTATATTGTGTTGTAATTCACTTTGTTTAGCACTTTGGTCAGCATTGCAGTGTTTAAATGTGCTATATAAGTAAATTTTACTTAATCAATAAAGGCAGAATTTTCATTTTTGAGTGAACTATTCCTTGAAGTCAGTGGTTTGCCACCTTTTTGACTCCAAGTGACTCTGTTGCCCACAACAATATTCAAAGGCCCATGACTTTTCACTCATAATTTGTACCTAATAACTAGAAAAATGTATATGATTTTTTTTTTTAAAGTTGTAAATAGATCAAAGATTGAGTCCATTTTAAAAAGAAAATAGTTTTTCTGTATTTTTAATGCAATGTGTTACCTTTATATATATTTTTAGCAATAGTTAGTAAAATTTACTTGCAATTTCTGAGTGAAAAATTGTTTTTACACCATTTTTTAGTTCATGTAATTAGATTTTTTTTTTTTTACACATGACTTTTCCAGGTCTAGAAATCATCACACGTTTCACATTAGACTACCTCAATGTTTTTCCTAGACAGTGAGAATCCTTATACTTCAAAGAAAAAAAAAATATTGTTGAAAGCATGAATTAAATCAAGAAATATTTTTGTTTGGGGCTTTAAATCATTTTAAGTCATCCCGAGGTCCCCTTTGGAAGTTAGCAGAGGCCCCATACAGTCTCCTGGTTGAGAATCACCGTTTTAAGTCTGTTCTTTTTCTCTGTGACACTTGATAACTAAAATAAACATCTGCTAACAATACTTAGCTTGTTTATTTATTGTAAACGAAACAGACGCCCTGAAAAAAAGTGACTCTGTTGATGGCTATTATGATTAATAATAATGACTACTAAATGACTGTACTCTGATCTCAGAACACAAGGTAAAAGCTTTAGTATCGACGACTCCATTTCATTTTTCTGTAGCTTATTAATGTGCACATCCATCATACACGCAAGACTAATTACAATTACTGTGATAATTAATGTTATTGTAACAGGTGACCGTGTATATTCGTGAATCATGTAAATACCGAGTGTCTCTGCATTATTAATCATGATACTTGGCGTGTAGCACAGCGACGCCCCCCTTCATGGATTCATCAGAACATTATCACTGCATTCGGTTTCATGTGTGATGCTGTTGCATTAGAAGGGACCAAATTAGTCGCATTGATTCAGCACAGGATCCACCAACGTCTGGAACACAATTATACAACAAACCAGCGACACTGAGCTATTGCGGCTAAGGATCCGCGTCCTTAAAAAGCCCTCATTCATTCATTCATTCATTCAACTGGTCCCTCAAGAACACGGCGAATGTTCTCATAACCTAGAAAGACGCCGAGCGAGACGGCATTTTTGGGCGCCTGTGATGCCCCAAAATGCTGTCTATGTAGCCAGCTCACTATGTAGACAATATTGTAATAAATTAAACAGACAAAAAAAAAAGCCCGACCTGATTTTAGACTCATCGTGTTTTAAATTTAAACCAGAGCCTCAAACAAAAATATTGTGTATTTCACAATTAACCCTGAACTGACCATAAACACATCACATCAGAGGTTGTGATCTGTTATATGTGTGTGTTGTTTAAACACACAGCTGTGGAACATGAGTGTGTTCTTACCTGAATCGGGGTGAATCTTTAATACATTCCTCAAAATCCACCGTCATTTTTGCAGTTATTCCGTCTTTCAGTTAAAAATGTAGCATAGCATTGCCGGTGGCTGTAATGCGCCTAAATGTGAAACGCGAGTGTATCCCTTTCCCCGGTAAAACAGTGACACTGTGACACACTGCTACAGATCTGTGTGGATCCGTTTCAGCGCTGTGCGAGCTAAGGGACCGTCATCAAATATGCGGTAGAAGAAAATAAGGGAGCGTCTTTCAAAATGCATCCCACAATTTTACTGTAATAAACCTGTGTGTACATTTGGAATATTTGGTGTCTGTGTGTTTGATCCACCAGCTTATGTTTATTTCAATTATTTTTTATTTCGTTTAACACTTTGCAAGGTCTTATTTGTTAATGCATTAGTTTAGGGCTGCACGATTAATCAAATGCGATTGTCATGCGCATTTTGTTAAAAAAGCCGGTTCTGTAATCAGCAGGAAATCATCAGCACGTACATTAGTTTATGCATTAGCTAGGAACAAACAATAAGATGGAGGTGTAAAGTATTTGGGTAAATGTAATTAGCTACTGTACTTGAGTAGCCTATCTTTTTGGATACTCTGTAGTTTTACTGAGTGTCAAAGATATTAGCAACGTTTACTCTCTACTTCACTACATTTTTGAATAAGTATCTGTACTTTTTTACTGAAAGTACTATATCTTGTGCGTTTTGCTCTTACTCACCCAAACTTGTCAACAAGGCAACTTTAGTTCCTTAGCAAGTAGTTGTGAATCACAGGTGTTTTATATACAAGATATAAGGACATGTCTGCAGCCGACAATGACGCCGAAACCAGCACATTCAGTGCAAGAAGGCCTTATTTTATTTTTTTTTGCAGTTTTGACTTGTTCAGTGTCAGAAAATAAATGTGATTGCTCTCCTCACAAATCAACTCTTTCTTGTTTTTCACTGGCATTCTCTTTGATTAGTGCATCTCTGAGTCCATAATTAGTAGGCTACTTAGCCAAAGTAATATTAAAATCAGATACTCTAAGACTTTTACTCAAGTTGCTTTGGAATTGGTGACTTGTAACTTGTAATAGAGTAATTTTCATTGTAAAATATCTTTTACTCAAGTACAGCATTTAGCAATCTTCATTTTAGTTCATAGTGCATTAACTAATGCTAGCAGATTCAATAGTTCGTTTTAATTTAATTTTAATACATACAATTTTATTAAATGTTGACTTATTAATCATGATGTCTGTAGAAGTACATTGCTAGGTTTATTGCTAGGTTTGATGGGTTTATTCTCCTAAAATATTAATATTAAACAGTGTGTGTGTGTGTGTGTTTATATATATATATATATATATATATATGTGTGTGTGTGTGTGTGTGCATAACTTTATTTTTATATTGAATAACGTGTATTGCATGTATTGCATTAAGTTATTTAATTAATATTAACCCATAATTAAAATGATCGTAACCCTTTTCTACTAAAATAAGCATTCTTTTCAGAACTTTTTGTCCAAGGTTGTTTTCTTCCATATCAATTTTAAAATATTCTACTAGAAATACCGTTGTAAAAATAAATCAACAATAGTCTGCTTCTACATTTGGCAAAACTAACATTTAGTATCAACATCTCTATAAAATGGTTTAACTGTACACTACAAGAGCTTTGAGTTTCGTCCGCCTCCGTCAATCATCATTGCGTCATCCCTACGTCACGCCTCTCCCTGTGGAGGCGGTAGTTTTTGTCGTCCTGCGATACCGCCTTTAAATTTCCAACACATAGCAAATGATTGTTTTCAAATCAAGCTAAACATACTATACATATTAATATTCTTGGTAAATTAAAAAGCTCTAAAAACTGAAATTATGCCTGTTTTAGACAATTTCCACATTTCAACGGCTATTTTTAAAACAGGCATCGCTTTGGCTTCTACATGTGAGACAGCGGCCAGCGGCTGGGTTTTCGTTTCAGGCACTCTCACATGGTTGTTGAACATGACTGGTATTGTACGGCGTTATTAGGCATATACAACAACATATGATGAATATTTATTTATTGACGTAGGATACATCCGCCACTGCTTTTCCAATCCTGTTAACGACTCGCACTGACAAACATTAACCGAATATATCAGGAAACATGCAAAAATCCGCCGCCCGTTATTTAATCTTTTTCCAATATGCAGGGACCAAATATAGGTCTGTCTCCATGACAACCGCACTCACGCTTCCTTCTACTGAGCCGTTATAACGCCACATACATACGGTAACTGTCTGCTTGTCATTTTCTCCTCAGTGGCGTGATGAAAACAGCAGCAGATCAAGCTGTAGAGGGGGTTGAGAATCATCTAGAGGTCAGTCTCTGCCTGACAATTCAAAACAATTGCTGTATCTTTCAAAAATTGTCTCAAATAATTTTTTCCGATATGACTGATGCAATTATTAGGTGGTTTCGGTAAGAAAATGTGTTTTTTTGACACTGAAATCAAACCACTGCACGTGTTTGTTGCTCCAGTTCTCTATTTCACTCATCTGCATCAAATCCTCAGACTCTGGTGCTTCCCTCAAAACATCTGCCATCCTCTTCAGCGCAATATGTCTGCTCGTTAACTTGCATTTCTTTTGGAAATGGCATATAAATATACCGCGGTAAAATCCCTTTGTGTGGTGCTTCTCTGCTGGCAAGACAGGTAGTTGCTCTTTCGGTGGCTTGAATGGTCTCCGTAGAAGTTTTGCCAAGCAAGTTTAGTTAACCCAGTAAAGCCTGGCATATGAAATAAAAGTTTTTTTTTTTTTTTTTACAAAACAGTTTATGTATATGTATAATAATAATAGTGCTGTCTAACGATTAATCGCGATTAATCGCATACAAAAAAGTTTTTGTTTGCATAATATGTGTGTGTTCAGTGTATATTTAATATGTCTATATAAATACACACAGATACAGTATATATTTTTCAAATATTTACATGTATTTATATTCATACAAGTTATATTATAAATAAATGTATTTAATATATAAACATAACATTTTTCTGAAATATATACATGCATGTGTATTTATATATACATAATAAATATACACAGCACACATACATATAATATGTAAACAAACACTTTTATTTTGGATGCGATTAATCAATCTTAATCGTTTGACAGCACTAAATAATAATAATACAGTCATATGTAAAAAATGCATTTTGTGTTTTGTATCATATATTCATACATCAGGCTTTTATTAAAAAAATTTTGTTATAGCAAAGTTGATTATTTAGAGGCCTTGGAAATTCAAGTATGATACTATAGGCTTTATAGGGTTAAAACGACTGCTCAAAGTCAGATTGTATTTGGTTCCTCAAAGCTTATATATAACTATATATTATACAAAACTCCACTAACAGTCTCTTTAAGTATCTCAGATTTTTATTTTTTTTTAAATTCCCACACATTGTTAGTGTTATAATTATGCAAACTGCAATCAACACATATCATATATCATAGCATATCGTGTTTTAGTCAAATAAAAAATCAACATTCCAAAATGACATTTGAGTTAAAGAATTTTACTCAACAGTGATAAACTTCTAAATACCCTATATTTGTTTCTAGAGCCTATGAATATAATGAAGTGAGATAACAAGATCCCTAAACAGGCCTAAAGCATCTGTCATAACCCCTTCCTCTGGTATTTACTGTACTCCACCCTCACAAGAAACTCACTCAACCAGTTGACACCTATAACCTTTCAACAAAAGTGTGACAGGGCTTAAACGGCTCTTGTCTGTTTGTATAAAGGACTTATTATTAGTATCACTTTCCAAGAATTTGTCATTAATGTGATAAGAACTTTGAGGTGTAGTTTGATGCATTGCTGCACCTTGATATTCTTAGTTTGCTTGTCCTGTCATGCCACTCCCGACAGCAACTGAAAACATACACAAACACAAACACAAACTCAAAACAACACAGAATTTAAAGATTACCAAATTAACGTCTGTCTATGTGTGTACCTTTGTGACAGCTCTTTGCTTCACATGAGCTCAGAACAAATACAGCCAGAAGAGAGAAAGAACGTGACTGGGCCTGAATGTGCAATATTATCAGTATGTGCGAGGAGTGAACGGCCTGTTATTGAACACATGTCTCTTGTTTATTCACCTCATCTGCCTGTTTACTGCACTCTCTATGTTAGTAAATAAATAAAAAGACTTTGTTAGATCTAATCAACATCAGAACACATTTGATAAGAATCTAGTGACCTATTTTTGGTAAAGGAATAGTTCATCCAGAAATTAAAACGTACTCATCGTCAGGTCTTCCAAGATGTAAATGAGTTTGTTTCATCATCATTAGAGGAACTTAGCAGTATATCACTTGCTCACCAGTGGATGCTCTGCAGTGAAAGGGTGCCGTCAGAATGAGAGTTCAAACAGCTGATAAAAACATCACAATAATCCACAACACTCCTGTACATCAAAAACATATTGTGAAGTGAGAAGCTGTGTGTTTGTAAGAAACAAATCCATCATTGAGGTGTTTTAACTTTAAACCATCGCTTCTGGTCAAAATGCCAGTCCATAATAACACTTCCTCCAGTGCAAAGATCCATTGGTGAGCAAGTGATGTAATACTAAATTTCTCCAAATCTGTTCCCGTGAAGAACCAACTCATCTTGGATGGCCGAGGGTGAGTAAATTTCCAGCGAATTTTCATTTTGGGTGAACTATTCCTTTAAGAAATCTAAAACAGTAAAAGCATTATGTTTCAAAATGAATGAGAAAAATGAATGCAATTTTGCAAAATTGTGACATCGAGCATGTGAACTCCTTTGTACAAGAGGTCAGATTTTCTGCTTGCATTCAGTCACACAAGGTGTCTTTTGGAATGTTCTCAAATCGTGCTGTTTAAGATGATCATCAGGTTTTACAACAACTTGATTCATGCTGTTTGTTTTTTTATGTGTAGAGTGCTGTGCGGAAACTAAAGCCGGTGAATGAGGTGTCAGTGATGATCTCCAGTAGAACAGACACTGGTGTGCACGCCTTGTGTAACTCTGCACACGTAGATATCCAGCGGAGAGGAGACAAGCCACCACTGCTGGAGCAAGACCTGGTTGATGCCCTGAACTTCCACTTGAAAGCAGAACCTATAAGGTGGGAGGCTTTTACAGGATTTAAAAAGCTGTATGTCTTTGCACCACATTTTTGTACACAGTAGTTCAAAAGTTTGGGGTCAGTAAGATTTTTTTTTTACTTTGAAAGAAGTTCATCATGTGTTCAGCAAGGATGCATTAAACTAATCTAAAGTGACAGCAAATCCATTTATAATGTTACAAAATATTCATATTTCAAATAAATGCTGTTCTTTTGAACTTTCAATTAATCAGAGAATTGTGAAAAATGTATCATGGTTTCTACAAAAGTATTAAGGATCACAACTTTTTTCAATATTGATAATAATGATGATTACAATAATAATGAAAAATGTGTCTTTAGCACAAAATCTGCCAATTAGAATGATTTCTGAAGGATCATGTGACACTCAAGACTGAAGTCTATATATTACAATACATTAAAATAGAAAACAGTTATTTTAAATTGTTATAATACTTAACAATATTATTGCTTTTACTCTATATTTGATAAAATAAATGCAGTCTTGGTGAACGCTGGTTAAGAGACTTCTTTCAAAAATATTAAAAATCAATCCCAAACTTCTGTATAGTTTATGCAAACTATATATAGACTTACAGTGACAGCAAATCAGAAATGAACCATTTTAAACTCTTTATTGGAAGTGCCAGACGACAAAAGCTGTCAAACAGAAACAGCACACTGAAAATTAAAGCTAATTTTCTGTGCTTTTTGTGGCACTAAACAGAATTGCTAAAATACTGACTGCTTTTAAAACAACAAAAACGTGACACTTTATGGAAGCAATAAAGCAATTGTCACACTCTGTGTAATGTCAGAGAGGTCAAACCAGGGCTAAATCACATCTACTGTAGTCTTTGGAAGTTGCTTAGGTGTAAAAGATCAGGGCCAGTTATCTGAAAATTCAATCCCCTGAAGGGGCAATTCATGGGGAATTACTCGGATCCCCAGCCACTGTTGTGCAAGAGACGTAATCCCATGTTGCTCCTGGGGGACCTTCCTTGTATTAAATGCCGAGTAAATTGCTTTTACAAAGTCACCTTGACACGTCCTCTGTAGTAATTTTAACCTGTGATGTGCTGAAATGTCGCTTTGCTGTTAGTGACCAACTTAAACCTTAAAAGAAAATAATTTGTGCTGGTAAGTATGCATATATATATTTCCTAATGTGATCATCTTTATAATTATAAATGGTTGAAATTAATTTGCCACACATTCCACAGGAAATTAAAGTGGAATTACAGAAAAGAGGAATTTACTGAATTGCATTTCAGTGATCGTAAAACTAGCTAATATTGAATGCAATTATTATAAATGAAATCAAGTAATTATGAGTAGTGTTATTATTTAGTGTCAGCAATGATCATTCTGAGAAATGAATGTTATTCCATCATGAAATAAGTTTTACAGACACCTATATAAATAATTTTTTTATTATCATTTAATATTCCTGGACATATATAGTATGCTACCATTCAAAATTTGGGGTCAGTACGATTTATTATTATTTAATACAGCTTGGAATTATTAAATTGAACAAACGCGACATTAAAAAACGTTGTTGTTGCTAAAAATGATCAAGAATTAATTAAACAAATCCTGAAAAACTATCAGTTTCCACAGTTACAACTATAATAATATTTAAAATGTTTCTTGAGCAGCAGATCATCATATTAGAGTGATTTCTGAAGGATCATGTGACACTGAAGACTGGAGTAATGATGCTGAAAATACAGCTTTGCATCGCAGGAATTAATTCAATTTTTAATACATATTCAAATAGAAAATGTTAAATTGTAATAGGTTTTTACAGTATTACTCTTCTTACTGTATTTTGATCAAATAAATGCAACCTTAGTGAGCAAAAGAGACACACACACACACAAATGGTATTTATATGAATTCAATTCAGTTCTCTTCTTCCTTAAATTCTTATTTTTTTAAGCTATTTGTATGGTATGAGTTGGGTTATTGGCGGGTGGGACTGAATATTTTCGAGGTTGTGCTCATGAGAGAGAGGCTGGGGGAAGCTCGGGGTCGCCTGGCCTGATTGGGGTCACAGCGCTGCCTCTGCAGAAAGTCACAAATGTTCATCAGATGCCTGGGATTGTCTTGGAAGGATAAAAAAATTAAAAATAATAAAAAGAAAAGTTTTCATTTTACATTTGCCTTATATGTCACAAAAGCTTGTATGTTGATAGTGCAGTGCTCACGTCAGGTCTGCGTGTGTTTTATTCCATGTTCCTGTTAGCAGCGATTAGCGCCTGCTGGTAAATCATTAATACACTGACAGACTCCTCTGGGAGCCTGAGCATATCGTCGTCTTTATTTGGTGTTGTGAGTGGAGAGTGGAGGAGCAAACTGCTGCAAACTACCCCAAAAATGCCCCAGCAACCCTGCAGAGATGCTGTCAGAGTGCAGTGGTGCTTCTAGCCAGAGATGTGGACTGGCAGCTATGCTCTTTTCTGTCTGGCTATCCTGTGTTTAGAACACACTGAGCACTGTGACTGTATCCTCACAGACACATAATGAGCACTAGTATTCTTCAGGGAGATTTTATTGTTTTTGAAAGTCTTAAGTTCACTAAAGCTTTAATAAAATAAAGTATTTTATTATTTTAAATTATTTGAGATATATACAATGACTCTTTTCTATTTGAATATATATTAAAACGTATTTTATTCCTGTAATGCAAAGCTGAATTTTCAGCATCATTACTTAATCACGTTTAATCCCACCTACCATTAAAGTTTTTAAATATCATTTTTTTATTTCAATAATTTCACATCTTCAAATTAATGTAGAAACAACATTTTAACATTTATTAGACTTTAAAAATTAACTTCTAATTTAAGTGAGCTTAAAACAATCTTCACATAAGCCTATTATAATAAATGACATATTTAGTTACATGTGCCCTTCAGCAAGTAGAAAATTAAATATACAGAAATTGAATAAAGTTCTTAAAAACTAAATTCTAAATTAAAATGAGATGAATCCTTAATGCTACAAAAGTTATTGATTTCCTCTTTTTTCATTTATTCTTTGATTAACAGACATCACAGCAGCTGGGTTATTACTAGATTTTTTGACTCATGTGACCTCATCACAGTAAGTGTGTTGGATGTCAACAGGTTCCATGACTTTTGAACTTCATCTTCTTTTGTGACGCTATCATTAAACGTAACATTGAAAATACTCACAGAATGTCCATATTGTGCCTGTCATGAATGATGGTGAAGCCCTCTGGCATGTGCTTCAGGGAGGTCTTGTGCTGATAGACTGGTCCTCTCAAAAGGCCTCATTGTATTGCATAAATGTTTAATGGGGAATTGAGGCACTTTGTGATCAACATGGACCTCATGGGGGTGCAAAACCAGCAGTTTAATCCACAAAAGCACTCAGTCAGACGAAGACCAACACCCCAGCAGCTGCCAGTGTTTCGAGCAGGATCTAATACTGCACAAACCTTACAGATGTTGGAAATGCTGTTGCATGTTTATTCAACTAATTATTATAATTACATTTATTTAAATAGTATTT
This sequence comes from Sinocyclocheilus rhinocerous, assembly GCF_001515625.1. NCBI lineage: Eukaryota > Metazoa > Chordata > Actinopteri > Cypriniformes > Cyprinidae > Sinocyclocheilus > Sinocyclocheilus rhinocerous. Next base: position 717,835 of record NW_015639108.1, read on the forward strand.
CACATTGTAGACATGCCATTGAAAATGCAAACTAAATTTGAACACGTTCTGAAGAAGATTTGAGGCGTTTGGCTGTGCAAAACTCACTGCCGTGATGCTAGGTTGTTGCTATGAGTGGTTCCCAAGGCTGTGTGGTTGCTAAGGTGTTGCTAAGGAGAGGTTTTTAGTGCATTGCTAAGTGGTTGTTTTGATTGTCAGGTATGTAGAAATGGTTTGGTTCCTTCTTCAATATACTTCTTCAATATGCAAAAGTCTCAGGCCAGTAGTATTTCCATCAACAAAAAAATGGTTATAAGCTACTATTGTTACAGAGGAGGCTCCCGTACCGCCTCCTCCGCACCACCAGAGGGAACTGTCCCCAGAGTATTAGCGATCTTCCATTCGGACTCCATTTCCCATCATCCCTCTTACCTGGGACTGATTACACAATCACACCTGCATCTCATTTACACACACACATATAAGCCACACCATTTCACGAACTCCTTGCGAAGTCTTGATTTGCCCCGGCTGTCATTTCCGAGCGTTATACCCGTGTTTGTTTTCTGTGCTTTGATCTTGGACTGTTTCCTGATTCTCTGATTGTTATCTGCCTGCCCCGACTTGGATTGTTTCACCTGGACTCTGTTTACTAGCCGCCTGCCCCGATCTCTCGCCTGGTTCACGATTCTGCCTCTGCCTTGTCTCTACTGTTCTGCCTTGCCGGTATTTGACCCTGTATTGTCTGACTATTCTTAATAAACTGCAAATGGATCCAAACCCTTCTGGTGTGTCGCAACAACTATAGCCAGTTATTTCTATCTTTAGCTCTGTTGTGTCAGTAGGAAATATCAGTTTACATTTCCAAACATTCCTTTTGCCATTAATTTTAATAATCCAATGAGATTTTTGTATGCACAAGGAGTCTGACAGCAGCCAGTGCTCCATACAGAGATCTGATCTCACCATCATCCAGTCCGTCTGGGATTACATGAAGAAACAGAAAAAACTGAAGAACCGGATCAACGTCTCTAAGACGCTTGAAGAAACCAACCTGCAAAGCTACAGTACTAGCTTTGCAGGTAGAAAAGTAATCACTAAAAAACTATAACTTTTTACTACCTTTACATTAAATGTAAAGTCATTTGTAATAACATTCGTCAGGTTTTGTCCATATGCTCTTGTGAGTAGTTAAATTCTTACACATCTCATCCCACGCTTCTGTTGGTAATTCCAAAACGTCATTTTTAATCAAGTTATATGAGTGAGAGATTGAGATTAAAGGTCACATATTGTACACCTTTCTGGAGTTTTATTTTAGGTTTTGATGTCCTTAAGAATATATATTTGCGGTATAAGTACCAAAAACCATCTCAATATATTTGTACAGCTCCTCTCTCAGGAGCTCTGCTGAGAACAGGTTGATTTTGGCCTGTCTAATTAATATTCATGAGCCTCTCTTCTGATTGGCCTGTTGTGTTCTGAGTGACGCACGGCCAGGCCAACCACAGCTAACTAGGGTCAGCCGATGTCACAGCACTAGCTGGAGGCAGCAAAACAAAGGGGAAACTGGAGGCGGCCCATTCAAACCAGCGCAGATTCGGCTACATAAGGAGCTTAAAATATCATCTTATTGTGATGTTGGGTGCCA
>NW_015639108.1:719484-720139 GCF_001515625.1 Sinocyclocheilus rhinocerous
GCGCGTCTACAGATTTCTTGCCATATGTCTATGTTTCTTGCATCTCACGACTATGTCGTGTATGAAATAATGTCTGTGTGCATGTGTGTAAAACAACAAACTGACGATTTATATATAATCATATATATAATATATCGACCTGTTTCCGTGTTGTCATTGCTCAGCAATAGCATGGACGCGATGTTGTCTGGGGGTTTGGCAAAATGAGAGTGGGACTGTGGGCCGTGCTCGGGGGGGTGACTGAAGGCGGTGACTGTCTTCAGAAACATTTTTTGTTATGCTGGTTGAAAGTCTCTTCACATCCCGATAGCAATCATTAAGTTAAGTGGTGCAAATGTATTTATCGGTATCGGCCCGAGTGTTTTAATTCGCTTTCCTACCTGCCTGTGAACGTATGTATCTGCATACCTCTTGCGCACCCTGTTCGCGCAGACAGGATACGTCATCAACGCGTTCACGCATGCTGTGCAGACAGAGCGAGAATGGCAGACAAACATCAACAACCCAATCTTCCTTCCTGGTATTGTAGTACATTTAAAGTTTTCTCACCGGTTAATGACACATGATGTAGCCCAGCGGTTCCCAATTCCAGTCCTCGCGCAAGGGATGCAGGAGAAATCCGTTGAAGTTTACTTCACTTCGGAACATTCATTCA
>NW_015639108.1:720168-728947 GCF_001515625.1 Sinocyclocheilus rhinocerous
AGCAATCATTAAGTTAAGTGGTCTAAATGTATTTGTCTGTATTTATATATTCTGTGGAAGGTGTAGGATCAAGAAATGTTCGTCTAATCAAAACGTTCGGTCCGAGCGTTTTAGTTGGCTTTCCTACCTGCCTGTCAACGTATGTATTAGCATACCTCTGCGCACCGGGTTCACGCAGACAGGATACGTCATCAGCGCGTTCACGCACGCTGTGCAGACAGAGCGAGGATGGCAGGCAAACATCAACAAGCCGATCTTCCTTCCTGGTATTGTAGTACTTTTAAAGATTTCTCACCGGTGAATGACACATGATGTAGCCCAGCGGTTAATCCAGTCCTCGCGCCAGCTCATTAGAAGTGAGCATGAACTGTGTTCCGATCTATATGATCCCTACACAGTGTACATTGCTCCCTACTCCCTGAGGGGGGGAAATCCGTTGAAGTTTACTTCACTTCGGAACATGGGCTGGAATTGGGAACCGCTGATGTAGCCTAGTAATGTTGTCTCTGGTATTCTGGTCTGTGAGCGTATGCGTTCAGGGGGCGTGGCTTTGGACGGCGATTGCAGGGAGGGTGGGACGTTCGCTTTCAGTGCTATCAGGCTAAAGTTAGCATTTTCCAAGATCTCCTACTGCACCTTTAAGTGTGTGTGAATTACCTCTGAGTTGTCTTTCAAGTGTGTTCAGCAGCAAGCGTCTCTAATAGCGAAACTGTAAGTTCATCAGCTTCAAGAACAGCGCGTTATTACCTCACTAGTGCGAAATGTCATGTAGCTTTTAAGCTGCTAAACTATTTTACTGATAAAATTGTCAGAGTAGCGCTAACAACACGTTTCTGTGCACGTGTGTCTTTACTCTAATGATGTGTGTGCGTTTGAGTGGGAGAAAGAAAGTATGTGCTTTCCGTACATAATAAAACGTAATTTTGTTGCAAAAACATGGAAATAATTTGTCATTTTGATCCGATTGTTTACTATATTTATTTGCTTGGTCAGTGTCGTTGTGGGATTTGGTTCTTTTGCTGTTTTAAGCTGTAAGGACCTTTGAAATAACTGAAATCAATTGGCGAAGTGATATGAACATGTAATGCGGTCAAGACCTACCTGGAACTACTTTAGCCGCGTTTCCCTGAAAATAATTGCACGCCTTAGAACGTTCGTCAGCCAATCAGATTCAAGCATTCAACAGCCCCGTAGTATAATAATTATTTTAGTATTTATTTTAAAATATTGCATTTATATTGTAATTATATTACAATATTTGTAATTATTTTAAAATATAGCTATGACATTGTAGCAGTACTATCTATTAGGGCCTTCAAATGTCATCTTTGAGAAAGAAGGCCTTGGAGTCAAAAAGTTTGCGAGCCACTGTTCTATTGGACATTTTGGCAAAACCATTAAATGATTTCCGCAGTACATCATATTTTGTTGTGTTGAAGAGATGAATGAACATATTTCCATGTCGCTCTTGTGTTCTGTCCTCAACCATGAGTATAAACCAGATTTGTTTGTTATGATATCAAGCTGCATTTGAATGATGAGTGACTATTGTTTTTCTTACATGAAAACCAGTGTTATGATATTTCCTCCAGTGTCTTGATTACTCTGGACTAACTTGAATCTTGGCTGCCGAGTTTACAAAACAAACATATGTGCATTACCAGATTTGATGCAGTGTCTGCTATTCTGTCTTTTTTCCCCCCAGAATCACCAGGGCTTACCGCGTCCACAGCGACTTCCACGCACGCTATCGGGCCGTATCACGCACATATGTGTACCGCTTTGCTTCGGGTCTCAGACATCACACAGAAATGCCAGTAACGGAGAGGGATCTGTGCTGGGCATTACGAGACACGTGAGTGCCGCCCCCTCTCTTCTGCACGTGCTCTACAACCGCATCACTACGCACATGTCACAGAAGCTAAATCCTGTCGGAGAGCAATAGGAACAAACACATACTCTGATTCACAGTGGAAAAAGCCACACATGAATTACAAACAAGACCCGTCATAAGGGCAAGCGAATGATTTCCGGTTATCTAGGCCAACACTGCAACCAAAGATGAGGAAAGTATGCATTGTTACGGCAGCGTGTGCCTCAGATGTCTTTTTGAAGCCCTCGATAGAGGAACGCCGGAGCGAGAGGCTCATCTCCAAGGGTGACGCGCGAACATTAATGCTTTTTTTTCCCACTCACTTCATTTTTAGCGATAAAGTAGGCCAAGATAAGCTTCAGGCTCGTAGTGACGCAGAACAACACCCACAGCCGTCTTACGTCTGCTTCATGCACACACACATTCCAGCTGCTTTTCCATCTCATAAGAACTGCCGTTCCACACACACAAACTGGGTTAAGTCCTTTAAAAGGGAAGTTTGTAGAGGCTCATTTGAACGTTCCTTGACCTGTATGGCTTTATGTCTTTATTCATGTCTTCTAACTGAGATTTTTTTTACCCCTGTCAGCTAGTGCTGGTGATATATTGAATGTTAATAAATATTTAAGCTGAATCTGCTGGAAATACAAAAATTAAGCAACGTTGTGAATTGTCAAGTTGAATATTTATATGTTTTTTGCTTACTAGCCACAATGTTTCCTAAAGACTGTGCCTGTGAAGTTTGCATCATTGATTGTTACTTTGCCGTGAAGCTGCATTGAAACAATCTCTGTCGTATAAAGCACTATAAAAATAAAATGACTTAAGTATTTTAAATATGTATTTAAAATGTTTGAATCTATGTGGCTATAATGGAAGGAAAAGCAACTTTATAAGCCATTTCAGTGCAAAAATATAAATATCAAGATATAAATGAAATTTCAGCTGTATACACAACTGTTCAAAAAATTTGAGATTTGAGAAGAAATTATTGCTTTTATTAAGCATTGATCAAATTGATCAACGGTGAAAATCAAGACATTTAAAATTTTACAAAAGATTTCTATTTTAAATAATGCTGTTCTTTTGAAATTTCTATTCATCACAGTTTCCACAGAAATATTAAGCAGCACAACTATTTTCAACATTGATAATAATGTTTCATATTTGATTGATTTCTGAATGATCATGTGACACTGATGACTGCAGTAATGATGCTGAAAATTCAGCTTTGCATTTAAACATATCAAAGAAAACAATTATTTTAAAATGTAATAATATTTCACATTACTACTGTTTTTACTATATTTTTGACCAAATAAATGCAGCTTTGGTGAGCATCAGAGACTTCTTTCAAAAACATCAAAAAAATCTTACTGACACCAAATCCTTTAGCAGATAGTGATTGTATCTATATCGCCCTGCCCTGAGAAACTTATTTCCTGAAGTAATAACATGCAGTAATAAAGTACCGTTGATTGCGGTTCCTGCACAGTCTCTGTGCTCAGTGTATATGCAGAGTTTGATTGCTCTCTATTACTTCATTCTCCCCACAGGAGGCTAAATATCGCTGCAATGCAAGAGGCTGCCGCACTTCTGTTAGGAACCCATGACTTCAGCACCTTCCGTGCCTTGAGCTCAGAGACGCCCTTTAAGAACCCAGTGAAGACCCTAGAGAAGGCCCAGCTGGAATCTGGGGTCTCGTTTAGTCAGAGACACTTTCACAGGTAGGATAAAAAGCTGCAAAGCCAGAGATTGGAGGAAGCAGCGTTTGGTTGGTGCTGTGATGAAACCAACAATGAATATTGATTGCCAGTGGATTCATCACAATAGACCTTAGGTGCATGTGGGTGAAAATGAGACTGTGAGAGATAGACTTATAGACTGTATAAAGGTCCTAGATCACATTTTCACAACTCACAAAACTCAATTTTTTTCTGGAAAGATGTATCATAAGCTTTGAAGCCCAAAGTATGCTTTGGTTTTTACACGTACGCAAGGGTCCACGTATAGTGCGCGTGACGCATATTTTGTCACCAGAATAGTACGTGCACCACCCGATTTTTGTAACTGCACGTACTTTGTACGCACATTCCTCACAGCCTCGTTTTCATTCTGTCAAAAATTAAATATGGGGCTAAATAAAGGAATCGGCCCCCCAAAAATAAAACACAGAGGTTGATTACTCATTTTCATGCAATTCCAAACCCAAGACTTGGTTCTGTGGAACACAAAATGAGAAATTTAGCAGAATGTTCATGCTTCTGTTTTCTGTACAGTGGTGGTGAGTGAGCTCCAAAAACCTCAAAAAAGCACCATAAAACAGCAAGATGTTCACTATATACAGGTATATCTCAAAAAATTAGAATATCATGAAAAAGGTCAATATTTTTTGTCACTCATTTCAGAAAGTGAAACACATATATAGATTCATTACACATAGAGTGAAATATTTCAAGCCTTTATTTCTTGAAATTTTGATGATTATGGCTTACAGATAATGAAAACCCAAAATTCAGTGTCTCAGAAAATTAGAATATTACATAAGATCAATAAAAAAAGGATATTTTAAACAGAAATGTCAGGCTTCTGAAAAGTATGTTCATTTCTATGCACTCAATACTTGGTTGGGCCTCCTTTTGCATGAATTACTGCATCAATGCGGCGTGGCATGGAGGCAATCAGCCTGTGGCACTGCTCAGGTGTAATGGAAGCCCAGGTTGCTTTGATAGCGGCCTTCAGGTCATCTGCATTGTTGGGTCTGGTGTCTCTCATCTTCCTCTTGACAATACATTTCACTCAATGCGTAATGAATCTATATAATATATGGGTTTCACTTTCTGAAATGAGTGACAAAAATTATTGACCTTTTTCATGATATTCTAATTTTTTGAGATGTACCTGTATAAAGTCTACTTGGTTGAAAGTGATAACCAAAAATGAGAATTCAGTCATCATTTTCTCACCCTCAAGTTGTTCCAAACCTGTGTGAGTTTCTTTCGTCTGTGAAACACAGTAGAAGATATTTTGAAGAATGCGTGTAACCAAACAGTTGCTGGTCCCCATTGACTTACATAGTATGGAAACAAATACTATGGAAGTCAATGGGGACCAGCAACTGCTTGGTTACCAACATTCTGGAGAATATCTTTTGTGTTCAGCAGAAAGAAACAATAACGTCTTGAGGGTGAGTAAATGAGGACGGAATTTTCATTTCTGGATGAACTATCCCTTGAATTTTAAGTCATTATTCAGTGAAAATCTAACCTTTCGTGATATCTATTTTACTCAGCATTTACTCAGTTCACCAAAATATATGTTATCAGTTGACAAGGCTGTCAGTAGATGTTGGAACTGACTCATAGGGAAACACTAAACATGGCAGAATGGCCAAAGATTGTCAGAATAATCGGCCTGGTCGATATATAATGGTCTGTCACGAACCAATAAAGTGCAGTTCATCCCACAATCTGCCAGATTTAATTCTGTCATTTGGTTAATGTAATTGCTTGGCATTTTATTTTAATAGCTACTTTTCAACAGCATGTGTTGAGGGATTAATTGAGCAAATGTGGAGTCATTCGGCATGGGAGCATATAAATAGCCTCTGACTTCCTAGAAAGATACATGGCTGAACATCAAGGCCGGAGGTCATCCAATCTGCAATTAATGGATCAGCAATTACAACATGCTGCCAATAGTTGCTAATGTAAATCCCGTCTCAAGCTATAAACCCTCTCGGCCCAGTACATTTGTGCATTAATAACCCTAATTATGATTTCATATAGCGAGCCTCATGTTCTTTAACCACTATTATCAGCTACAAGCGAAAGGAATGTTTACGTTGTTTAATATTTGAAATGCAAACACACAGTATGAAAGGCAAAGCTGCTTTATAGCACAGTGGATGTCCAGTCGTTGAGGCTGGTGTTTCATCAGTCGTCTCTTCGGTTAGGCATGTGCGATGAGACAGTTGCTAGGCAACAGATGATGGACTAAAGCGTGATGTTGACAAAAGCGGGCTGCTCGTTCTTGCTGTCCTGCGCTGAGGGACAAACACTAGCCGGTCAGATGCAGTGAAGAATGGCTGTTTTTATACCGTCTGCATCAGTGTTCTGAAGAAAACATTATTTTAGTCACAAAACCTATTTTGGGCAAGTCAAAGGGAGGATTCAGTATTTGATGAGTTGATATATATATATATATATATATATATATGTACACTATCATTCAAAAAAGTAAAAGAAATTAATACTTTTATTCAGCAAGAATGCATCAAATTGACAGTAAAGAACATTTAGAGTACATTTATAATGTTACAAAAGAGTTTAAATAAATGCTGTTCTTTTGAACTTTTTATTAACCAAAGAATCCTGAAATGAATGTATCATGGTTTTCACAAAAAAAAAAGGAAGCAGCACAACTGTTTTCAACATTGATAATAATCTGAAATGTTTCTTGAGCAGCAAATCAGCATCTTAGAATGGTTTCTGAAGGATCATGAGACACTGAAGACTGTAATGATGATGGAAATTCAGCTTTGCGTCGCAGGAATACGTTTCAATTTAAAATATACTACAATAGAAAGTTGTTATTTTAAATCGCAATAATATTTCACAATATTACTGTACTTTTGGATCAAATAAATGTAGCCTTGGTGAGCATATGAGGCTTCTTCCAAAAAAATATTTAAAAATCTTACTGACATCAAACTTTTGAAAGGTGGTTTACATGCATGTATTTAAAGGAATGTTCTAGTTTATTGCGGTCATAATATATATGGAAAACATCTGTGGCATTTAACCTGAGTTTTTTTTTTTGGCTCCTAATTTCAGATATCACTTTCTGATATCACTTACAGTAACCTTAGTTAAAAAGTAACCCAGAATAATCCTTTAATCACAATTGGTTTTATCTATAAAAATAATTCTGCATTCAGAAACAAAAATGATTATCCGTGCCTCCCTCAAAAGCCTTTGGGACATATGTTTAAAATCAACTCACACTGGGATCCCTTCGGCAGGACATTTTGGGTTTTTCACGTGCGGCTCTCAGCTGGGAGAGACACACACACACACACACACACACACACACACACAGAAGGTGAAGTGATTCAGAAATCGACCGCTGTCCCTGAGCTGTGTGCGTGTGATGAGTCGTCACCTCTCATCCCGCTGCTGTCCTCCTGGAAAGTGTTGCGTGTGTTGCTCTGCTCCTCCGTCTGCTCGCTGCCTGAAGACGCGACGCTGCTCTGCGGCGACAGAGGGGCGTGTTCTGCTCCGGACACGCCCCCCTCCTCCTGGCTCAGCCAATCAGAGCTGCAGGCCGGTTGATTGGCAGGGGTGAGTGACATGGAGGGCTTCAGTGGGCTCGGCTGTACCTGACCAGTCAGTCCTGCGGAGCGATTGTGACAGATGAGCGACTGACATCTTCCATCTAACTAAACACTGACTGCTGCAGGTTTGTGAAGTGCCATGTGCATTTTGGTCCTTTTGTGCAGGTTTACATTTTCACCAATGCAAATGAATCAATCAGATTTCAGAAAGCTTTGTTTATATGCATCATGTTTACATATCTACACCAGCACTTACTTTCGTTCAGATCAAGCTCAGTCGATTGATTCACTGATTGTTTACATGAAGGCTTTTCAGAGACATCAATGTGATTTTTAATGGATGCATGTGAACGAGTTTGTCATGAGTTTGTCTCACAATGAGACAGGCTTGTCTAGCTTTTTAAAACATTTATATTATTAAATATTTTTAATATTAATAAATATATTTAAATATTTTTAATAGCAATATATTTTAATTTAGAAAAAAAAAGTCACAACTTCCAAGCAAAAAATCTGAATTGTGAGATAGAAAGTTTTTTTTTTATTGTTTTATTTTATTTATTTATTTAGCAGCAGAAATAAGCTTGATTTTTTTTAAATCACAATTGCAAGTTCATATCTGACTTTTTTACTCCGAATTGAGAGTTTACATATCGCTATTCTGAGTTCGTATCTTGCAATTCAGAGAAGAAAAAAAAAAGTCAAAACATTTTTTTTCTGTGACGGAAACGAGCTTGTTTTTATTTTTTTAATTGCAATTCTGTTTATTTCTCACAATTCAGACTTAGAACTGAGAGTTTACATCTCAAGTCTGAATCTTGCAATTCTGAGAAAAAAAAACACTTTATTGCGTGATAAGAAGTTGAAATTACCGATCTTTTTTCCTTGTAATTCTGAGTTTATATCTCTCAATTCTTCTCAGAAGTTAAAGTTTTTCCTCAGAATTGAGACTAGCATTTCACAATTCTGAGGAAAAAAATGTCCAATTGGTGAGATCATTTTTTTTTATAAGCTTTCATACACATTAGCGTGCGTCAGACAGACCTGAGACGCACGGCCTGGCGCTCGTTACCTGTGCTGCTGTTGACAGGCGAGGTCACTCCGCCCGATCCAGGGAACGCCATGTGTCCGTTCTGTCCGTACGCCGGCTCCAGGGCCTCGGCGGAGCAGGGCCACTCGTCGGAGCCCTGCCGGGCGTGATGGTACGGAGCCGGCCGCGAGGACAGGTGCTCCTCCAGGTGACTGAGCCACAGGGCTAGAGAGTTGCGGTCGTCGAGGGTGGTGGCGGGATGGATGAGTGCGTAGGACAGCAGCTGGCGGCTCTCCTCCACGAACAGGCTGCTCTCGATGGTGTGGCTCAGGACCTTCTGCAGCAGCTTCATGTATTCACACTTGGCTTCGCTGTTGCGTGGCTGCAGCAGGGGCAGATGGGAGAGCAGGAGCGACACGGCCTTCTCCTTCGGCTCCTGCTGCCACTGACTGACGATGGCTGGAGAAAGACGCGAGGGAGATCTCAGTTTCATCCGATGTTCAGATGTTGAAAAGGTACGTTTGATTTAAAATTGAACCCT
>NW_015639108.1:729901-745041 GCF_001515625.1 Sinocyclocheilus rhinocerous
TTGTGATGTTTTTACTCCCTGCAGAGGATCCAAATCTGTTCAGATGGAGAAACAAACTCATATACATCTTTAATGGCCTGAGGGTGTGTACATTTTGAACAAATGTTCATTTTTGGGGGAACTATTTCTTTAAGATTCATTTTCCTAGATTGTTCCAAAAATGTCCCATTATGAATGTCTGCTGTCTCCAGAAGTGCTTTTTCCTCTCATTCACTCAGTTCCTCTCTCTCTGTAACTCAATCCCGCCGCTCTAAAAGCTCCTGCTGTTCTGAAGCGCAGCGGTTTATTGGTAATCTGACTCAAGAGGTCCTGACAATATCCAGCCTCTTATCTGACTCACACACACACACACACACACACACACACACATACATACATACACACTCACACTCATGTCACTGTTTGTGAAAAAAACAGATCATGGCATTTTGCTGCATAGCCCCTTAAGAAATGCAAATCAGAAAAGTGTTTTTTCTACCAAAAGAGAGAGTTTAGCTGCTTTTAATGGGACAGTTTCTCAAAAAAGGACAATTCTGTCATCATATGCCTGTTATCATCAGCAGAGTGAACATTCTTTAAAATATCTCCTTTTGTGGTCATATATACACAGTAACACAAAGGAATAGTTCACTTAAAAATGAACATTTGCTGAACATTTACTCACCATCTGGCCATGCAAGATGTAGATGAGTTTGTTCCTTCATCAGAACAGATTTGGAGAAATGTAGCAGTACATCACTTGCTCACCAATGGATGCTCTGCAGTGAATGGGTGCCGTCAGAATGAGAGTCCAAACAGCTGATAAAAACATCACAATAATCCACATTTTCACATCACAACACGTTAATTGATGTACTGGAGTGTTGTGGATTATTGTGATGTTTTTATCAGCTGTTTGGACTCTCATTCTGACGGCACCCATTCACTGCAGAGGATCCATTGGTGAGCAAGTGATGTACTGCTACATTCTCCAAATCTGTTCTGATGAAGGAACAAACTCATCCACATCTTGGATGGCCTGAGGGCGGCTGAGTAAATTATCAGCAAATGTTCATTTTTTGGCCAAACCATTCATTTGAATTTAAACTATACATGTATTATTATCTACCTGGATTCAAAACTACAAGATAAAATTGTTAATATGCAAACATGGTTTTAAGCTGTAGGAGTAGTTAAATTAATGCCACATTTCATCTGTATTATAATGAATGGAGTGGACTTCACACACAAGAAACATCATGAATATGTCCACGTGTTCATCAGTTACATCTGTGATGTCAGCGCTCATGTCATATGTAGATGAATTAATTACGAAATGGAAAAGCTTAGATGTCCAGGCGCACCCAATGCATGAGTTAGATATGAAATGTTTGTTCAGTCACTTAGTTAATGAGATCAGATATTCCTCTATAATAGGGCGATATTCATTAAAAGGGATCACATAGCCCCTGCAAGTAGATTGATTGTGTTGATTGGTTATATGGAAAAGACAAGCTGATGAGGTAACCAAAGGGTTTATTGTTTGTGAAACAAGATATGCTTATATAAAGGGTCAAGGTCTGGTTAGTTAGCATTAGCTTAACTGATGATAGGATTAATGAAAATGCTATTATAAACCTCCTCGGATTGAACTACTGAGAGTTTTCAGATAAAATATGATTAAAACGCACATGAGATGATATCTAGACAACATAAAATGCCATTTGCAACCCATTTTACTTCTGTAATGTGATGTATTCCGAAGTGAAAAGGAATGTTCAACTAGAAAAATCTTGAGAATAGTGTTTTCTAGGAGTCCTGGAAAATCTGAAAATATTGGGGAATTAAAAAAAATTTGATTCATGAAATCTATATAGCAAATATAATGTTTGTGGTTATTTTCAATTCAAGTCTTTCTTAAGCTATACATATTTCTCTGTGTCTGAAACATCCAGGGTGCGTTACATGAAAAATATAAAAATAATTTTAGAATAATTTTTAAATTTTTTTAAATTTTCAGTCATCACACAACTGGAAAAGTCATGGAAAAGTAATGGATTTGTTTATTTGAAGTCACATATTTGATCATTACATACTATTTCATATACAATTTTTAAAGAGTACAGTAAGCAGTACACTATTTTTCTTTATTCTGGAAGTGCAGGTATGTATTTTAGACTCACATGTGCTTCCTTTGAGGTTTTTAATTGCGTTGGTGTTGTATGCTTATCTCTCTTCATGTAACACACTCTGGCTGTTTGTTCATTCAAAGCTGTGATTAAATGAGAGCCAGACGATCCCATTTAGCATCTCTGTGAAGTCAGTCCAAACAAATCTCATCGTCAATTAAAAAACAAAAAGCACTATGAAACATTGGACCTCTCTAGCAGTAAATATTGCATGTTATCCAGAGCGCTTCAGTTGTTTATTTGATGCAGGCAGCTTTAGTTTTAATGGAAGAAATAGTGTGCCAACTAGGCAGAAATAATAATACGCTGAGTGAAGAAGACGACCCGAAAGAGGTCAGGTCTTCAGACTTCACCCATGAATCTGTTGTTCAGTCACTTGCACACATGGAATTTTGGTCATGTTTGGTGGCTTCAATTAAAGTGATTTCAAATTGCTTGATTTTTGTGCATTTTCTTACAGAGATATTCCATTCTGGGAGCTCACTTTTAAAAGTAGGTCCTTTTTATACAGACAAGTAAGTACTGGCTTTGTTCCCCTATAAATATGATATGATTTATGTTGCATTGTAGGTAGTCTGCCTCCTAGTGTTAAATGTGTGAATTTCATTGCATGCATTTCAGTGGATTTGAAAGAATGCCTTTGATGATGAAATATGGCTGATAGCTTATATAGCAATAGTAGTCACATAATCAAAGCGCCACGTTTCCGCTCACAGGTGCGGAGGATGACTGGGGCACTGGTTGCCATCGGTCAGGGTAGACTGTCTGTTAGTCAGATTCAGGAGCTGCTAGAAGCACGAGATTCACTGGCGTTCCCACAAAACCTGACGGCCCCAGCCCACGGCCTGTTTCTGACCGACGTACAGTACAGAGATACAGGTACTAACCGGCAGTTTGGGTCCAGAATATCACTCTACTCATTATACGTGTATGCAAATTTTAGACTACCTGGATGACCAACCACACACTGCACAGAACAACATATCCCAAAATGCAATGTGCTCGACTTGACCCTCCATGTCAATGAATGTTAACACAATGTTGCATTGTAGGTAGTCTGCCTCCTAGTGTTAAATGTGTGAATTTCATTGCATGCATTTCAGTGGATTTGAAAGAATGCCTTTGATGATGAAATATGGCTGATAGTTTATATAGCAATAGTAGTCACATAATCAAAGCGCCACGTTTCCGCTCACAGGTGCGGAGGATGACTGGGGCGCTGGTTGCCATCGGTCAGGGTAGACTGTCTGTTAGTCAGATTCAGGAGCTGCTAGAAGCACGAGATTCACTGGCATTCCCACAAAACCTGACGGCCCCAGCCCACGGCCTGTTTCTGACCGACGTACAGTACAGAGATACAGGTACTAACCGGCAGTTTGGGTCCAGAATATCACTCTACTCATTATACGTGTATGCAAATTTTAGACTACCTGGATGACCAACCACACACTGCACAGAACAACATATCCCAAAATGCAATGTGCTCGACTTGACCCTCCATGTCAATGAATGTTAACACAATGCAAAAATAAATACAAAATGCAAAATAATGAGAAGATAACTAGATTGCACTTGATTAATTGAATATGCAGAATAGAGGTCATGTGATGAGCGTAGAATATTACTGCTGTTTGTTGCATAATGCATGCTGCTTCATAATTAAATAGCAGGTAATATAGTGTATACAGTGCAATTATATGTAATATGTCCTAACAGCCATTCATTAGAATTATCCATTTCCGCCACAATATCCTGCATTTTACAGTGGTATTAAATTTTTTTTTTTTTCTCCCCCATCCCTGCAGATCTTGGAGCTTGTATGCTGGCTGAACAGTAAAATAATCATTTAAATAGATATCTCTCAATATCTAATGTAAATATGTTAAAAAATGTATTAAAGTGTTATTTTTATCTTTTTTCCAACACCTGCTTGTGTCAAAACCATACTTACATAGGAATATGCAAGTAATATATATCCTTAATTACATATATATATATATATATATTTCTTTTTAAAAAAATATTACACAAAGATACTTTGATTCATAGTTTTATTCTAGCACACATCATTCAGACATCAATATCAGCACAAAAGCAGCAGATCTTAGAGGTTTTATCAGTTTTAAACAGTTTCGTCAAGATTCGCGGCAAGCATTCCTCATCCTGTAACATCCGGAGTCCAGACAGTCACTGATCCGCTCCAAAAACACACACCGAGTCTCATTACAGAGCACTTTCAGAGAGATACATACTTTTTTGTCAACATTCAGTTGAGGTGAAATACGGAAATTATTAATCATTTCAAAAGGCTGATTTGTCAGCTGTAAGTGCACGTTTGTTGAAAAAAATTTTTTTTTCACATAAATGAATGAGAGTAAATGTTATAAATACATCTTCATTGAGGTGAATATGACTCGAACGACTACGAGCAGCCTTGTGGTGATGTGGAAACGTCATCATTGAATTGTCCTCAAGCATTATGTGTATTTCAGTTACACACTAAAAATAAAAAAAATTTAGAAATGCAATGATTATGCAGGAATGTGTTTGATAATAGACAAGTCCATTTATTCTCTGATGCCACACCAGATCAAGTGGTTTCTAGACAGACCTTTAGTTTAATCATACATTTTCTTTGCAAGAAATTTTTTTGCAAACCCTCTATTTAATATCATTGCAACTCGACAGCTTGAACCAAACTGAGAAAATGAACAAGGCAACAGGAGATATATTCAAGCAATCTAGTAATTCTTTATCAAGAAAAGTCTTCCCTTCAAAGAAGCGACCGTCACACTTTACCCCAACCTCACTACTCGCATACCAATGAATAAAATATACGTCTACTCTAATGCATATGTACTGGAGTCGAGTGCAGTGTCGTTTGAGTTTAGAGTGGTTAAATTAAAACATCCCATAATATAAAATAATCATTTGCTACGGCTACCCTGAAGAATACACTGAGATTGTAGAGGACGCTTTCGCATCTGCCTTTTACATTTTTAAGGCAGCTGCAAACGGGAATGTGGCACGGCCTTCTGCGGTTACAAATTCAGTGGCATTCGAGTACTTGAACCTGATCATTTCCAATTCAATGCAGTCTGTTACTGGGAACACAAATAACGCTTCCACTCCAGAGCACTCTTACAACGAATGCAGTGACGCATCTGTTAAATATAACAACAGCTTCACTCTTTGTACTTATTAAATATGCATGACAATATTTGGACATGATGATTAGATACATTTGTGTTATTCCATGTTAAATACTGGCGAATTCAATGGAGGCACAAATCTTTGGCTTTTGCATAATTTTATACCAGTAAAAGGACTTTGGCAACTGTTTGTGTTTAATTCAAAGCCAATAACTGCCAGCATCCTTCTGTAGCAATGTCATGAGTTATTGAGTATTAATGTATAACAGCAATCTCTCATAATATGAAATAAACCCTGCATTTTGACTCCTAGTTAGGAGTGACACACATCAAATGTAGCTGCACCCAGATTTCATAAACACAAATAAACTTGCCTGAAAATGCTCATTTTTCATGAAACGTAGCACTCTGCACACTCGTGATCGAAAATTCAGCTCATTGCACTAAAATCTCATCAACAATTACGGCAATACGAGGATGTTAGAAATCAATATAACAGTCAATGTACTTTTTCCCCCACACTTTATGTGAAGGCAGGCTGTTAAGTGTCAATTGAAAAGGTTCATGATTAAATTGTTGATATATAGAAAGGCATATTCCTCGTGCCACTATCCCGGACCGCTCCTGTAGCATTCTCGCACACGTGACGTTAAGACTAGACATTCGAAATTTATTAAGAAGTACAAAGAGTGACATGCGTTTAAACAAAACCTATAAAAACTCCACCGGAGATAAAACTGCTCCACATGTAAACATCCTCTCTGGCACAGCTCTGCTTGATTTAAAACACAGCGCGAGCACAGTCCTATTAGAAGAACAAAGACGGCCGCTCAGCTGGCGATTTTCTCGATTTCATCCAAATCATCTGTGTCCAGCTTCTCGATTTTCTTATCTGTAACAGGAAACGGATAATTGAATTAACCCACATTCAGAACCATGAAAACATGGCAATAAATTAAAGTATGGCTGAGTTAAATAATGGAATTGTCCTGGTTTAAAAGTTCTATCAGCAGCAGCTGTGAAATGTTGATCACAGAAAACTGAACACTCGGAGAGAAAGAATAAAAATAAATATTTGTTAGTTGAAACCATTATATATTAATAAGAAGACACTTTGTTCAAAAAATAAATTACTATATGGTAAAAAAAAATGGATGTAATGTAACACGGGCTCACATTACAGGAGTTTTAAGTCAGTTTGTCCCCGATTTACCCCTGCTGAGAATCTGAGAAAAACAAATCTCGTCCAGGACCTCGGTCAGTTTCGATGTTCAGCTGGTAATGAAGCGTTTACTGATCAAATCTTTGCTCGCAGACACATCAGGGCTGCCCTGATATTTAGGATTTTAAATCAGGATGGTTATGACTCAGATTACATGAGTACTTTCACTAAGGCCAATGTGTGACTCTTAAACAAGCTGCAGTACATGTCCACTGGACAGCTGAGGAGGAGGAAGTGTGGCAGCAACACGAATGCCTGTATCACTTGTAGGGATGTAACGATTCACTCAAATCACGATTTGATTCGATTCACGATACTGATTTCACGACTCGATTTTCTCACGATTTTTTTTTTTTTTTTTTAAACAAAATAAAATTAGTTCTTTTATTATCGCTTTAACAAAATCAACCCTCTACATTGCGAGTAAATCACTCGCATATGCGACTAAATCTTCACTCTGGGCGACTAAATTATGTCTAATATTAGCCAATTGCTAATAAATTATCAGATATTACTCGCCAGTGTGAGCTGGAGGCTAAGTATAAGTTTAGCTCAGATATATTTTCACTCGTCGAACACTCTCTGACTGAGCGCATCAGTTTCACTCTCCGCCAAGCGATCTGTGCTATTTTTCAGTTCATCTGAATGGATGTGCAACGCACCTGTATTTATATCGCATGCGATTTATCGTGCAGCCCTAATCTGCACGAAACGGAGCAGAAGCTCTGAATGAGATGCAGATTCACTCGCTGACAGCAGGTGGCGCTTATGGAACAGCAGTAATACAGCGTTTCCTTGGTTACCGCTGTAAACAAAGCAGCACAGCGCTTATAGACGCTGCTTTAACATGAATTATACAGAGACGAGATGAAAAGAAAAAATCATCTAAACTTTTCTGAAGACAGTAAGTTCCCCTCAGAAACATTCATATAAACTCCCACCCCCAAATGTATCGCGATTCGTTTAATATCTCAACCGATCGATTTTCAACCGGCTCGCGGTGAATCGTTACATCCCTAATCACTTGACCTTGAAAATTTACCAAAATCATACAGACAAAAGAGAAGAACTAAGGAGACACCGCCTCAGTTTTGAACGTACCGGGTGAGAGTTGAAAACTGCTAGTGCACTAGCTAACAAATTAGCTGCTAGTAAACATTAGCTGTTGAAATGTAAATCACAATCTGCTATGTAAGCCGAAGTGAGATCATGTGAGGTGCTTCCTCTGGCATCGTAAACTTGAATAGTCTTGCAGTGTGATACACTTTGATTTTCAATTCTTTTAGTGTGTCCATGTTTGGGATTTGAGAGATGAAAATCTGTGAAGAATCTATTGAAGATAGATTTTATAATCGGTTATGATTTAAAAACACTGTAGTCTGAGTCTGGCTTTAGTAAGGAATTCAGAGATGTCAGCCTTGTGCACTTTCAAAAACTACGGTATTTCATTCCAGTGCCTTGCCTTATGCAAATTATGAATTATTGTAAACATTTTCACAAACATTTGTTTGTATATTTTTGTGTTTCAGAAAATGAGGGACTATTTCCTACTAATAATCAACAGAATGTCTCAGACTCTGCTGATAGAGCTTACTCCAGGACATTGATCAGTTTGTTATGAGAAATAAGGGTTCATCTTACTGAAGTGCTCCTGGATGTGGTTGAGGATGTTCAAGCTAAATCTGCTGTCCACCATGTTGATCGCCAACCCCCTCTTGCCGAATCGCCCAGTACGCCCGATTCTGTGCAAATACGTCTCGTTGTCAGGGTTTCCATCCCTGTCCACTGGCAGATCAAAGTTGATAACGACTGAAACTTGCTCCACATCAATACCTGATAGAAGAAACGTTTGCAAAAAAAAAAGCCATTAGGCAAAATCTACTCATCCTGAACTGAAGATGAGCTTGAAGGTAAAATGACAGACAGCCGACATACCTCTAGCACAGACATTAGTGGTAACCAGAACTTTCTCCTTGCCGTCACGGAAACGTTCGATGACCGCTGCCCTCTGTTCCACCTGCATCTCTCCACTGAGGAGCGCCACCTGGTGGCCTTCTCTGGACAGCTCTCCTGCCAGCCACCCAGCAGTTTTCCTGGTCTGTGACGGCAAATCACATGGTTATATTTGGAAGCGTCCATGTATTACCACTTCTTTCAGTGATTTAAAGTTGTACTCCGAAATAACGCCTCCAGATCAACAAAAGCTATTGTTACTTACGTGGCAGAAGATCATGGCCTGTGCGATAGTAATGGCTCCATAGATGTTGCACAAAGCCTGGAATTTCTCCTCCTTGCTGTTGCAGATGACGTAGTACTGCTTGATGGTGTCCAGAGTTTCCTCCTCACGCTTAAGTTTAATGATGTTGGGGTCGGGAACGATCCTCTTTGCAAAGTTCCACACGGTGTCTTCAAATGTGGCAGAGAACAGCAGCATCTGGCAAGTTTTAGGAAGCATCCTGTAAAAAAGCAAGAACAACAGGTTGTAATACTTTAATTCTGCAATTCAAAAAGGCAAATTTCTTCCTAATGCTCTGAACTAATTAAGGACAACATATAAAGCAACATCCTTAGTTGATAAAACCTCAATTTACTACATATTTACAGGGTGCCAAAATTCAAAGATCACTAGCAAAACAGTTAAATATAAACAGAAACTATTTAAATATTGCAATTTGAGTGAAAATTTGAAATGGGGGGGGGTCCTTCCATATTTGTAGGACCCTATGATTTCCATGATGCACAAAATGTGGATGAAACGCAAATTTTGGATGAAAAAGTAGGGCTGTCTAATTAACTAGGGGTGTTCACTTCCAGATTATTTGGATAGGTGCTGATGGAATAGACTCCTCAACTTCATTTACTCCATTAAACTTTCAATCAATTTTTACACCCCCCCCGACAAAGGCTTTTTTTTTTTAGAAGATTAATTAAATTGTTAATGTTTCATGCCTTCATTTGATTACCACCATTTTAGATAAATTTGTATTAAATTACTATTGTATTCAATTATTTAATATAAAATAAAAAAATTCAAAGGGCCTTATATTTGACTTACTCATATGTCCAGAACACAGAAAATTAATATATTTTATCCATTTTTTCATAACCATTTAAAAAATGAATAATGATAATAATGGATGCATGGATGTTCAAAGTGGTCTTAGACTTTTAAAGGCCACTGCAAACATTTAGCAAACTATGAGAGAAATCCTGTACCTCTGGATACGAATGCTCTGGTCTTGATGGCCCTGTGTGGCGATCATGACATCAGCTTCATCCAGGACGAACACCTTGATCTTCCTGGGGTCGATGAATTTAAGCTTTTGGCACCAATCCAAAACAGTACCAGGAGTGCCAATCACGATCTGTTCCTGTAATTTTGTTCCCCGCTCCACTGGACCAAACAACACATGATAACATGCACAATTACAAGCTACTCCTGTGTAATAAACATGTAGTTATCCTTTGATAGTGAGATAGAAAGTCAAGAAAACATGCAGTAATATAACAGATAGTGTGTTACTAGAGGACTGTGCAGAAAATCTTAACTTCTAAAATAAAAGCGCTTACATTTGTTTCCTCTGATGGCATACACCAGTTGGACTTCAGGGTAAAATTTGCCCATCTGCTCGATGACTTTGCCTGTCTGTAGGGCGAGCTCGTATGTGGGGGACACACACAGACACTGGGCACAGAGAGGCAGAGTGACATTAACACCGAAAGAGCTGAATTATTGCCATTCATTTATGCATTACATTCACTGACTCGGATGCATTTCATACCTGAGGCCATTTGTTTTCAGGGTCCACGTGACTTAACATGGCCAGCACAAAGGCAGCCGTTTTACCCGTGCCTGACTGAGACTGAGCGATCAGATTCTGTGGACTGGACAGGAAAGGATATGATGTGTTCAAAACTCTGCTCTCATTAATAGTAGGGTTGGGTACCGAACTCGGTACTTTTAAGGGTACCGACCAAAGAGAAAGAGAGACCCTGTGACGTGATGTCACCCCTGCAACTCGTTCAGACAACACACAGGACAAGCCGAAATGTTCTGAAGTGTGGTTACATTTCTAGGGCCATATGGTTTCTGCGAAAACGTGGACGGGATCGCAAAGTCCATTCATAAAAACGTAATTTACTCTATAGCGAGGAATGCCACGGAATTCGTCAATTTTGGACGAATAAATCAAAAGTAGCCACTGCCACTTAATTCGAATCGCGATATGAACTAGTGTCTGTGAATATTAAAATGCAAAAAGACAGATGCGAGATTCAGTGCAACATCTCCACTGAGTGTAATACGGTGTACTGTGCAAAATGTATATTCATATTTGTACATTTTAGGGATACCTGTACAAATTAATGTGTAATAAAAATTCCTGTTTTTATATGTATTTTTTAAAAATATATTTATACGACTTATTTACTTAAAAAAAAACATTTTGGATGTCTAGTCTTAACGTCCCATGGGATATTGGCCTATAGAGCCTTTGTTGTGCAATTATGCACCTTTTAAATTCAACCAAGAAGTTGTTTTATCTTATATCTTGCACATTTTAATCAGCGTTTATTTTGCACTTTTTTAAATATTTTGGACAGGAGAGCTGTCAGTGAATAAATGGGAAAGCAAAGTATCTGGCATTACTTATTTGAAAAAGTAACTCAGATATTTGGTTGTAAATTTACAAGTAATGTGTTACTTTACTAGTTACTTGTAAAAGTAATCTAATTACGTAACCACGTTACTTAAATTGTAACGCGTTACCCCCAACACTGCTTGACAGTGCATTTATTGGGCAAATATGTAATTTCATAATTGAACATCCTAGACCTACTGGAACAAAACCATACATCCAATATTTTAATATTTAATTTTTTATCTCTTTTTTATATTGCTGTACCTGTGAAGATATTTTTTTTGGCATATATCTGTATATAAGAGCACTCTGTATATCTACTATTTGTACTTGTATTTTTCATGTTTGTCATGTTCTAAATCTCAGCATGTGTGTCAAAACTGAAGAGGCGTTTTAAACTGTGTTACAGGATGTTCTGCTTCAGATCAGTCGTCCAAATGCTGTAATGCAATGATCAAGTGTAAGTTTTGGTATCAGTAGTTCTCTGCATTGCCTGTAGATGCTGCCACACACCTCTCTAACAGTTTCACAGACAGGTAGTTCTCAATGACAGACGAGAAGAATCTGCTAGAATGAGACATTATATATTTAAAACAAGGGGGAAATGTCTATTCTTCTGTTCTCTCTGCATTTGGACTTTCATCAACTATAGAATTCAAGCATTGGCCCTAATTATGTGTTCAAACAAGAATATAGACTTTTTATTCAGCTCATTTACAGCATGTATCTATTGCTTACAGCGTTGTAAATGAATAAAAAGCAAAAAGGGTTATATAAGCTATTTAAGATTTAATATTTCATGTACTCAAATGAATCAAAACCACTGATATAATCATTAATCAGTTAATGAAACCAAAGTTAGCAAGCTATGCCGCATTATTACTGCAGCACGATTTTAACAAAATGGGGGCTGTTTCTACATTTAGCCCTATAAGCTCTCTTTTTATTTGTATATTGATTATTGACTATTTCACTGTTTCACTATCAAGAGTGTGATTGTGGTCTGGCTCTCTTGTTAGTTTAAGTGAGTAATTAATTCTGGTTTGTTGACTGACTGATGGTCGCATTCTGCTCGTGTCTAAAGATTACCTCAGTTTTTGTCGAGAGATGTTTTCTTCCCAAAAGTATTTGTAACTGGAGGCTAAGAGGGACAACCTTGTCTTTTCATCTTTGCTAGTCATAATAATGATCTTTGCAAGTGTCCATGGCAACCAGCGATACAAAGAGTACGAAATGCTTGTTCGCTAGTTTTCAGTTCACCAAAAATATATCTGTTTTCAGATACAGCTGACGAAACGTATTTGCAATACAGCAGTCCACAATCTTCGAGCTAGTATTTTCACCTTCTCTTCCTAGTGAGCTGAAATGCTCAACCATTTTCCGCTATGATGTGCACATTAAAACAACCTAAAGCAACACGAGATAACTTGAAATATTTTATATTGGTTTATCATTTTATGATCAGTTATAATATTATTTAGAATAATATTTATATTATATAATTTGTAATAATATGATTATAGTATTATTATATTATGAATAATATTTTAATATTATATTAGAATTTAATTTTTCTGTCTGTTTTTTATTTTATTTCTTTTTATTGATTATTTCCTGATACAGCCTAGATGTGTCAAACAACATTCAGCGGTCAGATATTTCCTCATATTCGCCATCCTTCATAGCGTGAATGCTGTAGTTCCACATTTCCATCCACATATATGCACTCAATTATAAGGCAGATATTTATTTACATTTAAAAAAAAACTCGATGCACAACAAAACATTTATGTGAGTTTGCATCAATAGATTATGTGATTGGACAATCGTTTTAGAAAATTGGTATGTTTGGAAGAACCGTATAAAAAGTAGACTAAAAGTATACTTTCCTATTTTTAGTTTAAAAGAAGTATACTAATAGCACACTTGAATAAACTTCTTTTTCGTAAGGGTTCGGTCTCAAGAGGTCTAAAGGATGTGCTACAGATGATCAAATTGCATCAATAGCATTCTTATGCAGACATGTACTGGTTTTGCCTGTAAAAGTGAGGCAAACAACATGTACAGAGCTCTGACTGGAATGACCGGAGCATTTCGTATCCAGACGTAAGTGCTTTATTGTGTTTGTAGACGGGCAATCATTCTCCAATAACGTGTTTCCAGCACTGCCTTAGCCTATTATGTTCTTAATAATACATCAGTTTATTTATAATGCTGACACTCAGTAACTATTTGGTACCCTTTCATCTGGACAAAAAAAAAAGTATGACTGGATTTTTAGAACGTTGATTTATCTAATCTACAATATAAATACACTAATCTGAATGCTTCCTATTTGAAGGACTCTTAATATCAAGGGAAGTAAAACAACGTTGTGCTTTGATTCACCCTCCTAAATGAAGTTGTGATGCTTCAGGTGTTTAGTCACTGTCCTAACGGTTTGTTTGTGTACGGGACAAAGTCCTTTAGACATGTGGGTCTAATCCAGCGACCAATGGTGGATTTCCATCTGGGCCAACATCTTTTATTCAAGAGCTTGACTTACACAGTTACCAGCCATGTTGCCCTGGGCTTTTACCCAGTCGCTCCGCGCCACCGAGAGACAAAGAGCCCACTCTGAAAACGATCTCTATGTAATCGCTTGTGAAGTGACCTCTGGTATTGTGTGGCTTTGCTTCTGCAGCGGAGCGTGTGTTAGCGGTGTGCGTTTAGCTGCGGATGGCTGATGCATTTTAAATGCCTTTCCTCAGAACCTCTGAACTACACAATAGGGTTACACCATCCTCAGCGGAAAGCCAATCGGAGGAACGCAGTATGATTTTTGATATTTTAATTAGCAGCTGTGGCTCTGTTACATCATATTTGCCATCATAGTTTCATTTCCAGAGATTTCCACAGAGAGCTCGAGGCGATTATTCGCATTCGAAAACAAGTGCGTACACTGCAATTGTTCCGAATGTTTTCTTTTGAAGCCTCTGCACCAAAAATTCACTCTCTGAAACATTTTTGTACACTTCCACTGACGACTTTGCAGTAGCAAAGAGAGCAAAAACCTGTAATGGTAACCATGGAAACAGTCCAGTCAGCCAGCGGTGTATGTAGCCTTCTGGTGTGCATAGTGTACATACTGAGTGAGGCTCTCTGACTCAGACCCCCAACACAATCACAAGCAGTCCTCGAAACAAATCCACTGCAACTTGTGACACATCTGACCTTTTCAATCATTGAAATACCATGATATACTGTACGGCATGATTTAAAGATATAACAATGCTTTAAATGCATTTAACTATAGGAAGTATTTTGAAATATTTTAAACAGTATTTATTCACTTTGATTGAACACACACACACACACACACACACACAAATATATAGCTATTATTATTTATATAATTATATAATTGATTTATCATATCAACCATTGCCCAATATGATATATTGTATGATTTAATTATTGTTTATTTAACTGTTAGGATTTAATAATATATATATTACAGAAAATATTATGAAATGTTTAACATGTCTGTACATACATCATTTTTTTATTACAGGTATTATTTATATAATAATTGATTTATCATCTCAATCACTCCACAATGATATTCCAGTCCAGGGACTGCAGATGCAAAATAGCCTTCTGGCTAATTCTGGCACATTGTGCATTTATGTATTGTTGATGTGCATTGTCCCTGTTAAATAAACCTGAAATAAATAAATATATTGTATGATTTAATTAAGAATTAATTAATATGAATTATTATTAATTAGAAATGAATTAATATGTATATTTTATTAATTTTAATATAGATATTGTTATTTATATGATTGATTTATCATATCAATCATTGAACAATATGATATATGATTTAATTAGTTAAATGTAAGAATTTAAGAATATATATATATATATACGTTCAAAACAATAGTTGTATTATGTAGTATTGCAAAATAATTTA
>NW_015639108.1:745051-757110 GCF_001515625.1 Sinocyclocheilus rhinocerous
TATATAATTACACATAGATAATTGTATGCATATGTATAGATAGATAATTAGATAATAACAGATAATAATAGACAGATTTAATGTTCAAAAATGGTTATATATATTATTTTATTATGTAAATATATATATATATAACTGTTTATTTATTAACTTATTTATTTATTAAATTATTGTTTTATTAAATTATTTATTCGCTTCATTTTGAAGACTTTGACTAGTGTTTCACATAATGACTTATATTGGTGGTTATACTGACTGATTAGCACTGCTCAGCACTATGGTGACAGATAACAAACATGGATAAAAAAAAAAGTTGTTCAATTAGCATAAAAACAAATGAGAAAGTTCAATTCAGCCTCTGAACAATCTACGTCAGCAGCTCAAACATTCCAAATAGTTCTTTTCATACTCGACTAATTACAGCAACCCGTCCAGAAATTCTCAGAATTGCAGAAACCTTCCACAGCTTCCACTTCCAAAGCCACCACACAATTTCCCTATTCTGATCATGCCTCTGCAGGCATCCATTTTAACATGTGTGAGTCCTATTGTCTTTGGTCGGGGCACTCCCATGAAACCCAAGCCCGGAGCCCCCCGCCGAAACCCAAGCAAAATGCAAATTGCAGCAGGAGCCAGATTATTTGCATGTCTCTACCAAACACACACCAGGCTTTGCCACCACACAGCGCCGACTTCCCTTGTGCGTTACATAATGCGTTCTGACGTGAGCTAACGTTATTCGGCTGACATCCACATCCTACAGTCTTCTCCTGGGATTTGTGACATTTTTTAAACGCATGATGTCACAATCTGAACTCACCAACCTCAGACTGCTTTTCGCTTTTTAGGAAACGTCTCTGTCTCCAACTGGAGCGAGTGTCCTCAAATGCCTCTTTTAGGATGCCTTATAATTTTGGAATAGTGCTGAATGGGTAAAAGGCACTATGGATAACTTGTATAAGACAAGCCTAGTATATAGGGCTTAGTGCTGCATTAGTGCCACAGCGACACAATATAATTTATGGACGCAGTTTTAATGTTGTCTAAAAAGTTGTAATGTTCCTCCACGTTGTCAGATCCTCTGCTGTGCTTTCCCTAGTGGACACAATGGAAATTTCAGGAGGGTCGAATCTGTTTCCATGGCAGCCCATCCATCCAGCCAGCGTTTCTAATAACCGTTACCTCCAGACTGGCAGGAGAAGCTCTTGAAAACTCCCTCGTACAGTCTGCAGATAATATTTGCTGTGATTCCTCAGCGGACTGGAGTTCAAATGGTGCGCTTTGACAACGCTCATCCCAAACCATGAATCATTTAAAGCTTGTGGCAGAGCCGGAAATGTCACGTCCCCTGGATTTGAGCTCGCGCACAGATTAAACCGGGCTAAACGGAGCATTAGAGATGTGTCAGGGGGAGGGGAAAAACGAGCGGCGTCTCTTTGAATGTTTCTCAAAATCTTTATTATAACAGATATTCTGTAGAAATGTTCTGTGAGATAAATACGTAATATATTCAAGAAGACGTTCTTGAGGTCTTGAGGTTCGTCATGCATAACTAGAATACATCACAAGTAGTATGAAAGAGCCCTGTAAACATGACCACCTAATAGTAATAAACCTGTGCACGTGAAGAAAGCACAGAAAGATACGTTTCTTGTCAGGATCAATTTGGCACATCTACAGTTAATATGCTTTACGATAAGAAGGTTACTGTCCGTAAACTGACGTTCCAGATCGAACCGAACATCGGATGAATGAAATGAAACGAAGCAGGTCACGAGAATCACGGTTAAGCTACATACAAAACATTGATCGAAAGCAAAAGTCACTTCTCGTCATCGTTCCATATACAACGGTTGCTCAACCGTCAACACTGCAAAATATGTATCCAAAGATTTAATAAATAGCCTTTTGTTTTGTTTTTTACATACACAGTGGAACCTCTTTGGAGGTCCACTCTGGAAGAAAAAGTCGACATTGCTAGTATACACCATTAACACCACCAGTAGGCTACTGGGTTAAGCGGGAAGATACTGGTTTGATGTTAATGGTATTGTTTGCTCAGCTCAGTCTATGGAATTGCTTCATTAGAACCAACAACAAAAATAGAGTCCGTCTCTTTAATGAGACCAAACCCTGTCATTGCACACATATCTCGGAGTATAGTTTGGAAAACACAGTATTCCTTCAAGCCCCTGGGCCGCTGGTTCAGTCAGCCCCGCTGTAAACCCTGGACAATGGAGTTTGGGAGATCGAGAGGAGAATGTGTGGAGTGCTTGTCTCCAGAGTGCCTCTTCACAACGTCTTTGGATATACACATCAGAGAGGTTAAGAGTCTTTGGGTCCGTTCACGCCGACGAGGACTTCTCTGTGCTCTTGTCCAGTGCTTGGCCATCGTTGTCTTCTTCAATGACTGTCAGTGAACAGAGACACTAGGGTTATGATGAGAGACCAACTCACAGATCCTCTATTGCGTAGCGCACAGGCACAAAGATAGAGATTCCATGTTGCCATGAATTTTAATACATCCGAAATGGCGCAATACATCACTGTATCCTAATCGCTGTCTATTCGAGAAGCGGAAAACAGACAGTTTAAGCTCAAAGCGCGAGGAAACTGATTATACCGCACGTGAAATCATTCGACACGCGCTATTTTCGTGCGTAAAGGCATAACCGGGAAGCGCAACATGGAATTTCGCATCATCTGCGCCCGTAACAAGCGACTCATTTTGTTCGTGTAATGAAGAAAGGCTTTGCCCGTTACCTCTTTTGCTTCTCCCGATCTGCCCGAGCTTTGGTGGTCGTTTATTCTGGTTGTCACCGAAAAAGTTGTTGGTGTCTTGGAGGCGGCAGGTGAAGGAAAGGTGTTCCTCGTCCCCGTCGTTGCCATAATGAGTCATTTTGTCCTCGTTATACGGTAATACATCCGACATGCTGTATGAACTGACAGCGGCTACTTGATCTGCGGTTGAATCGATAGCGCGAGGCGAATTTTGTGGAGCGAATCTCTCGGCTGTTTACCTCTATCGCACGTGTCTCCGCGAGTGGGTGTCGAGGACGCGGGGCGAATGCATGTGATTTCCTGCGTTCAGCTCGAATTACTCCAAATTTCCCAACGTCGGGAATGCTGGAGATGCGAATGGCCGCTCGCGGAGGAATGCGCCTTATTTGCGCTCTCGGCGGCTGGAGCGTCGTATGGAAAACCTGAGAAACAAATGCAAATTGGGAAGCGATGCAAAACAAAGATCCCTGATGGGGAATGAACGTCACTGAGGCGCGGGCTTCCTCTCCAGCTCTTTCATTGCAGCAATCGCCAATATTAATCTTGGGTACATGGAAAAAAAAAATGTTTCCTTGTGTCATTGACAAATAAAGATGTCCGAGATGATAAATCTTTTATTATGTAATTATAGTTTAAAGCACATTTGCAATCTATTAAACGTGATATTTGTACTCATGTTGATTTCATACAATTTCAGATAACGTTTATAACATTTTATACAAAATTTCTGATTTAATGACTCTGAGTGTACAAAATCATTATAATGTCTTCAAACATATTTTTCCAAGTAAAACTTAAAAAAAAAATGTGTGACACCTTAACCTTGCGACATAATCACGAGAATCTAAATTTGGCGTCAAAATCTATTCAAATTTTATATATATTATTTATTTATATATATATATATATATATATATATGTATATATATATACTTTTATATATAAAGTCCAAAAACAAAGTTTGGGGGGAAATTATTATTATTATTATTAATAACTAGTTTAGCCTTATTTTCATTCACTTCATGAAAGAAGGTGAACCATAAATTCAGTTAGGGTGAATATACGAATGAAGAAAAGCCATTATAGTATATAAAACACATATAAGGGACTGAATTAATATTAATATACAGATTTAATTTCTTTTTTTTAAGAAAATCCTCTTAATTTATTCCAGTCGCTTTCATATGAGCACTCATGGTTTGCAACAAAGACCTAATGCTTATGTTCCGGCTTATTGTTATAGTGTATCTCAATCCTGAAATCCTGAAGTACTGCACATTTTGGATGTCTCCCTTATGTAATACATTGTTTGCTCATTTGTAGACGATCCAAGAGCTGAACTTTACAAATAAATTAACTGTGTATGCAACAAATTTCATCACCTGTGATTATATATATCAGATGGTTTCCACTGTAGTGAAACAGAGAGTTTATCAGTGTTTTTACACTTTATCTTGCTACCAAAATACCAGTTAAGAAAACAGTTAAAGGGCTAAGGCACATGGCTGTGTAAATTAAATAAGCACTGACTCTATCAGCCAATTACATTTTGTTAGACCTCATATCTTAGTTGTAGCAATCTGTTATTTTATTCAGTTATTTTATCCTTATCACATGCTTTTTTCAGTTAAACCCCAACCAAACAGAATAAGATATTAAAACATGGCTGTGATTCACAAGAGAACGCAATATGGGATGTTTTTCCCCTCTGTGTACAGGTTTTCATTTTGTAATAATATCAGAAGCTGGAGTGATGCTGAACTCATACTGGCACAATCTGGATATATGAGCTGAGGGGGTTTGCTTCTCTGCCCAAGATTTTGAGAGCATAATCTTCTGCACCAGGCACAGTCATAACCTTTCCAGGATTGAGCAGCAGACATTGTCACTCCACTGCAGAAACGAGCGGGATGGAAGCGAGGTGCACTGCTTCCTCCCATCTGTGAATGAGAGGCCATTTTGTTCCATTCTATCTGATCTGAATAGCTGAAATGGGAAACACACACAGAGCCAATTGAGCTTTGTCTCGGTTTGCTAAAAACCAGCCTGTTTCCTTCGAGAGAGGTCATTTGAATGCTTAGGCTTCAGACAGTTTAATACTGGAAGGAATGGTGGAGATGAGCTGAGCGTGGTCGGAAATGATGTGTTGACAGACTACAGCTGGTTCTGAGAGTGTGACTGAATCCAAAGATACAGGATGCGTTTCATCTTCAGTTTTAACCCTCATGTTGTGTTTCCAGCCATTTTCACCCAAAGAGGATTATTTTGTCCTGAAAATACTAGCTAATGTTATCGTATTGGACTAAAATTGACTGATTTTGACTGAATAATTTTGTACTTTTGGGGGATTTTTTTCCCCATATTGTTACACGGCCATATTTGGTGTGCCCAACAGTGTTGGGAAAAGTTACTTTAAAAAGTAATGCATTACAATATTGCGTCACTCCCTAAAAAAGTAACTTATAGCGTTACTTAGGCCTCTTTTCCACTGCATGGTACGGCTTGGTACGGTTCACTTTTGGGGGGGTTTCCACTAGGGCTGTGCGATTTGGGGGGAAAATATCAAATTGCGATTTTTCCAGCGAAGGATCGAACGCAACTGTTTTGAACGAGCTCACCCTTTTTAACAACCAAAAAGTGGGTGTTTCGTTGTCTGTTGAGGAAGTATAGACGTTCCTCTCGTTGATAGCAGAGGAGCGGATCCAGCGGAAGCTTGAAGGGGCGATGCGGAATGAAAAAGTTTTTCAGGAGTGGCGGCAGTATAGGCGGCGCAACTAACGACATGTGAATAATCCCGCCCACTCTAAAGCGATACTAACCGCTGCTATCACCGCCATCGAGCTAGGTGGGCGTGGTTTCAGCAACCAGCTCCCGCCTCTTTGTCCATTTTCGATTATTGATAGTGACGCGCGATGACACGCTGCCAAGATGGCGACGGCCCGCTCCGCCCAATTTTGAGCTTCAAAAACTCTCTTCGGAAATCTACGGGTGCCGTCACGGACACTACGTCCATGTTTTTATACAGTCTATGGTGGAAACGCAAACCGTGCCGAGCCGTTACTTTTTATGTAAAGTAATGCATTAAGTTACTTTTTCTCATCCGGGATGGGCTTACTTGTTTGATTTGAATGTAAAAAATGTCTATTTTTGGTAAATGTCCTTTCACACCAAAATGAATAAAGGCCAAAGTATACTTTGGTTTTTATGCGTACATGACGGTCCGCACACAGTGTGCGTGACACAAATTTCGTCACCAAAATAGTATGCACACCATCCGATTTTTGAAACCGGTTTGAAAAAGTAACTCAAGATAGTTTTTTGTAAATGAAAAAGTAATGTGTTACTTTAGTTACTTGAAAAAAGTAATCTGATTACGTAACTCAGAACAAAACTGTGACCCATTTCCACCAGCTGTAAACCTCAATAACCACATAAAGATCTTAAAAAACAAAATATTTTATGGTACAGATAATAAAATGAATCTTGGTAGGTTAATAAAAAAAATATTTACAATAAGTATCACGTCAATCACAAGTTCTGCTTGTCCTGGCACGTGGAATTAGCATTGTTCTTAATATTTACTTATTTTTGTGTGGCATATTCATTCACAATGCCTTTCCCTGTGGCAACATGCTGTTCTGCGATTAATTTCCCATGAAACTCTATTCAGACATCCATCAGATTACTCCTTTACTGCCAAACATGTTAGCAGCCCTCCTCAAAAACGTCATTATTCCCAAATGACCTTTGTTGTTGGTTGCTTTAACCTTTATGCTTAATGTTACCTATTGTTTTTAA
Source organism: Sinocyclocheilus rhinocerous (assembly GCF_001515625.1). Lineage (NCBI taxonomy): Eukaryota > Metazoa > Chordata > Actinopteri > Cypriniformes > Cyprinidae > Sinocyclocheilus > Sinocyclocheilus rhinocerous. The sequence goes on from NW_015639108.1 coordinate 751,631, forward strand.
TTATGTAAGTAATGAATGATGCTCCAGACACATAAAAGATGTTATTATCTAAACTGAGCTTTTGGGATGCTTTCATATGATACACACATAAACTGCTACGAATCATTGCGTGTAGTTCGTGCAGCGATCATCTTACACGTGGTGTCATGTGCAGGCAATGAAACCAAAAGCTCCTGGAACTAATGCCACCTTCAGAGAAGAGTAATTGCAGACACACCCAGTCCTATTAGATGTGCAAACATCCATTGTTGCAAGTACGGTACAACGTCAAATCTTTTTATGGCTTCCCGGTCACATCAACTGAACTAAACAAAGGCAATTTTTCTGCATTTAATATCCGTTTGAGAATGTTAAAGGAGGATATTTTGAGTGAAACCTTTTCGGGTAATTCCCTTGTAAATAAGCAATTTAAAGGGCGACTGTTTATTACTACAACTATATGCACAACATCTAGCTGCTAACTGATATTAAAACATGTAATGATCAGTCAACATCACTGTCAGATATTTTTGTGCACTTATCATGCATATTAATCACATTATTTTAGAGTTTGAATGTGTATTGTAGTTGTAAGAGGCTTCACATTAGATTTGGATTCATTTGCTTTCATTTATGGGTGTTTCTTCAACTTTGACACTTTTACACTACCTTTCAAAAGTTTGGGGTCTTTAAGATTTTTGAATGTTTTTAAAAGAAGTCTCTTACGCTTACCAAGGCTGCATTCATTTGATTATTGTGAAATATTATTGCAATTTAAGATGATGTTTTCTATTTGAATACATTTTCAAATGTAATTTATTCCTGTTATGCAAAGCTGAATTTTCAGCATCATTATACTCCAGTCTTCAGTGTCACATGATCTTTCAGAAATCATTCTAATATGCTGATTTGCTGCTCAAGAAACATTTCACTGATTATTATCAGTGTTGATTAATTTGCGGTTTAATCACTGCTTAATATTTTTGTGGAAACTGATTTTTTTTTCAGGATATTTTGATTAACAGAAAGTCCAAAAGCATTTATATGAATATAAATCGTTTGTAACTAAATTTAAATGTCTTTTCTGTTGGTTTTGATTAATTGAATGCGTGCTTACTGAATAAAAGTATTAATTTCTTAAAACTATATAGGTATGTAGTATACATAAAATGCTAGAAGCAAGACAAAGGGGATATTTTATTAGGAAAATGTTTAAAATATACACTCTAAAAAATGCTGGGTTGTTTCAACCGAACTTTGTGTCAAATATGAACTAACCCAACTTTTGGGTTAAACATTTAATGTAAAAATTTAACCCAACAGCTGGGTTAGTCCATATTTGACCCAAAGTTGGGTTGAAACAACCCAGCATTTTTTAGAGTGTAATATATATTCTATCACTGTTTTTTCCACCACATAATGGTGTGGAATGAACCACAGAATCATTTAAAATGTGGTGAAAATGTTGACAATAATGAAAGAATATTCACTGTAGGACATTGGTAATGGACAAATTAAATAATCTGCTGAGAACGTGAAATGTATTATAGGGGACAAAGGTGCCCATCTTTGAACAATAGTGTTTGTGCATTATATGAATGCAAGCATTGGAGAAAACACACACAAGTTTAGTCTTCCCTGCTGAAAAGACCAGCTGACTTAAGGCATCTTGAAAATGGGCTGTATATGGTCTGGTCAATCCACCTGCGGAACCTGGACACGGCCGTATAGACCCCTGGAAACCTAGGATCTCCACAGCCATTTCCCCAAGAGACCAGGCCGTAAACACGTCCATCACACACCAGCGGCCCTCCAGAGTCCCCCTGGGAACATCAGAAAGCCAACATCCTTGTAGAGCATTTGGATAATGGAGAATGTCAGCTGGCCATTGTCAAGTACTTTTCCACAGTACCTTACACGCGTCTTTTCCTCCTGTGCTGGACCCCGCGCATATCATGTTTGTTGTGATGTTTCCGCTGAAGGAGTTACTGCTGTTGCACTTGGAGGTGGAGACGATGGGGAGTCTGACCGTACGCAGGGTGAGGGGCGTCAGACCTCCGCTGTGGCTGGTGGAGCCCCACCCGGAAACCCGGCACATCCTGCCCGCCAGCAGCCCTGCGTTCTGTTTGGGGAGCGGGGCGAGGGACACATACCTGTTGAGCTCTATGGGCGCACTAAGCTGAAAGAGCCAACATCCAGAGACAGATATACAGATTAGGGTCAATATAAAAGCATCATCTAACTGTATCGAACTCAATATTAAATAACTTACATTTTAGAAGTAGTAAATAAAGATTATTAGAGTGCGTTTTACAAGAATATGAAAAATTAACAAATCTTTCTAATTGTAACATAATGTTATGTTTAATACAATGTGTTTTACAAAAACTTTCTGACCCTCCATAGACAGCAACACAACTGAAACGTTTTATGGCCCAGAAAGGTAGTAAGGATATAGTTAAAATAGTCAATCAGTGGTTACTTATTTTTGTGTTATTTTTGTTTTCTTTGCACACAAAAATAATTCTCGTAGGTTCATAAAATTAAGGTTGACCCACTGATGTCACATGGACTATTTTAACGATGTCCTTACTACCTTTCTGGGCCATAAAACGTTTCAGTTGTGTTGCTGTCTATGGAGGGTCAGTAAGCTCTCGGATTTCATCTAAAATATCTTCATTTGTGTTCCGAAGATGAACAAAGGTTTTCGGGTTTGGAACGACATGAGGGTGAGTAATTCATGACTGCATTTTCATTTTTGGGTGAACTATCCCTTTAATAGTTGGTAAATAATAAGAATTGGTCCCCAAACTAAAGTGTGAATGCAATTTCTGAGTGAAATTTTTTTTTACACCAAACTATTTCAGTGTAATATTATCCAGTTGTTCATGTATTTTTGCTCCGTCAGAGAAACTTATGTTAAAACCAGAATCCATCGTGTTTCTGAGCAGCAAACAATAGCAGCATTTTGTTCCTTTATGAATCAGTGTTTTGAACAAATCTGTTGAATGAATGATTCAATGACTAATTTTTGAAGGATATCGTATATGCGAGTAGGTACTTCTTTTGAACAAGTACTTACTTCATGACCATTAAAAAAGTATGTTCTATATAATATAAATGCGTGTGAATGAAATCCAGATTTACTACATTTGTCATGTTGTCAGTGTCATATGATCTACAGTGTCAGTTGCAGTGCTTCACTGCCATTCACAAATCCTCACCCATGGCCTCACGGATATTAAAGCGTCCACTGAATGCACACTTCATAACCTCTGCAAAAGTATTAGGTCTTCTGGGTAGTTTTTGCATACTGTTTTATGAATACTGTGAATTCAGACATACTACTCCTTTCACATACTGAAAAGGCAACTTTATAGTAGAGAAGTAGGCATATTCAGACACAGCAAGTCTGTGTTATAATAACTGCTTTTTTACTGAATGAATCAGTGATTTAGAACAAATCAGTTGAATGAATGATTCAAAGATTCAAGACTTAGGCTGCATTCAAATTTATTATTGTATTTTTTAACGATCATGAAGTAATTACTCATTCAAAAGAAGTACCTGTTTAGAGAGTATGCATTTGCAGATGCAGCCTGACCGAATGATGTCAAGTTCCAGCATTGTTGGACTCATATGAGCACTTCTGGAACACAGCTTAGCCAATCAAATTCAAGGACTGGAACTAAATGTTATATAATTTGAATACTAGACTCTGATTGGTTGACCAACAGGTTCAGAAAAGTTTAATTATGTAAGGGATAATGTATAGCCAGTCGGTAAAATAACTTCCTACTAGACGATCAGAACTTAATGTTTTGAAAATATTTTAATGCATTTATTTATTTTTTTCTATGTTGTTTCTTTATGGTTGGATTAGGTTAGATTGTCATAATTGAAGCCATGAATACCATAATTGACCAGATTCAAGCATCCAATACTTTCGTTTATTTATATAGCACAATTACTGGCTACACCGTAGCTCCAAAGTGCTGTACATTACAATAGAAAGCAAAAAAACAACAAGACAAAACTTTCTTATAGTTATACACTCACTTACTTGAAAGTAATATATTCAGTATTAAATATATCACTCGTAAGTGAGTGAGTGACTCTTGAGTGAGTGTATAACTATAAGAGGCAAAGAACCAGAGTGCCGTACCTTTATGAGCATGATATCTGCATTAGTGGTGCTGCTGTTGTACTGAGGGTGCGGGACAAGCGACAGAGGCTTGGAGTACTGCTCTGTCCCCTCATAAGCACCTAAAGTATAGTCTCCAACCACCACCATCATCTGATCCATCCTTAAAGACAAGTAAAAATACAGTCAAGACTCTGAAAAAAACATGGAATGATTTTCTAGCACCACCATACTAAAGCACTCCAATACAATGTGAATAAATAAAGAAAGAAAGAGTTGTCCAGATCCTAGTTATAAGCTTGATATCTGATTTCTTGACATCACTTGTTATACACAGTGACTCTTTGTAGAGGACATGAATTGAATGACAGTATTTCTCGCTGTTAGCAGCCTCAGCTGTGCCAAGCAGCAGATAAGCCAGCATTCATTAAGTCCCACACTGTGATGACGGGTCAAGGTTAGCGCGCCTCCTGAGTGCCTGTCTGCTTAACTCTGGCGTTCGACTCACCCACGGACTTGGCCATCAAGCTTCCTGCCATACTGTGTATCATGTAAGTCTCATAAACAGCCTGTTAGGTAGAGAATTTATTTAAAGAAAAGGTGAAAAATCACGCACCCAATATTGCAATGGGCGGCTGTAAGCACCCAGTATTTGTGGACCAGAGATCCACCACAGAAGTGCTGGCCCTTCGAGCTCTGTAACGACACGATGTATTTGATTGAATTTGGCGAGGGGGTATATCCGCCAACAATGCGCCCCTGAACAAAGTCCAGACCTGGAAAACATTATAACAAACATTTAAAACAGCTTAGAACTCAAGGTGACAGTGAAAGGACAATGATGATTATACTCTAATCTCATTTACATTGAATTCGAATTGACAGCTGACAAAATCAAGCTTGACACCCTGTGTATCCCTGTTAAATAATGGTTACTTTTCATTCCAAGGCAGGATATATGACCTGATTTTCTATAAAGCCTTCTTATGGGTTACAAAGTAGTCTGATAAGGAGAGTATGCAACAGTGGTTTATGATATTTGATTGTTTCATTCAAACAGATTGATTAGGTACGTAATTGCATATGCAAATTGGTCACTGACAAATGGGAATGTTCACGATGTTCATAAAGGAAGAAAAATATTTTAACAATCTAGTTGTGCCCAGTTTGGATTCATGTTGGTTTCATATGGTTTGAAAAACTTTTATATAATTTTCAAAATAGTTTAAAAGGGGTCATATGATGCGATTTCAATTTTTCCTTTCTCTTTGGAGTGTTACAAGCTCTTGGTGCATAAAGAAGATCTGTAAAGTTGCAAAGACTAAAGTCTCAAATCCAAAGAGATATTATTTATAAA
>NW_015639108.1:757800-767311 GCF_001515625.1 Sinocyclocheilus rhinocerous
AATCAACGCGTTTCAGAAAGGCGGGGCATAGAGGAGCAACAATAATGTTCAGTATGTGGAAAATAATGTGTTTATTTAACCTTAAACCGCATAAACACATTTCATTACACCAAATACACAAAATAATGTTATTTTTAGCAGCATCATATGACCCCTTTAAATGTAATGACACTAATGATGTCATGCGGTGTAACTAAGAAGTAAAAACTATGAACATATTTCTTAAATACATGTGAGTGTGCATATCATATTTCCAAAAACATAAATATATTTTGGATTTAAATATGTATCTTAGAATTTCAGATATTGGACATTTACATATTAAAGGGTCAAATTATCTGATATTTTGAGAGAATTGCTGACAGCCACAATCATGAGCGTTTGGGGGGTCCTCTCTATAATATATATTTTATTATTATTTCATAGGCTGGCTAAATCAATCAATCAATCAATCAATCAACGATTCTTGCTTATTAACTACTTATTTATATTTGACAAACCTTTGAAATAAAAGTATCTACTTAATAATGTTTAATTTTCAAAAAGAAAAAAAAAATCACAATTTGATGAGGCAGTTTTTCATTATTATATTAAGACAGTTGTATCATTCAAACATTTTTTTATTTATTTTTTGTCCCATGTATTTAAATTTAAAATCTAAAAATTTGTAAATTTCATTCAGAAAATCTCATCATATCAAAATGAGCATCATGTCATCGAACCAAATATTGAGTAAAGGTAAACCTTAAGTATTGTAAGAGTCATTATACTGCCTTGCTGTAGGAGAAAAAAAAGTAGTTAAGCTCCTGATATTATTCAGTATACTTACAGTTGGCTGAGATGAGTTTCAACAGCACCAGAAAGAGCAGCATGACCATGGCTAATATGAGTGAGTAAAGCGGTACTGACTCTCGGCTAGACTATATCTAGCAAACCCCTCCACATAGGGTGAGGAAATCACATCAACACTGTTCCTCAGGTTTCCATAGTTCTGATTTCAGTATTCATGGGGTGCTATGAATCAAACAGTGTTTGATTCAACTGAAGAAGTTGGGCTTTCAGCGGCGTTGCCCTCTCTGACCTTCTCATAACACATAATGTGTTCTCACTGGATCACTTCAAAGTAATGGACATGTATTAAGACAAGTTCAAACATGTCTGGTAAGACTCCCCAACTCTGTATGTGATAATTAAACAAGTCCCTTGTTAAAAATGCTAATGTGTTGCTAATATAATGCTAGTTAACCAATCCTAAAGGCCTCAAATAAGAATCTTCAAAAGGTATGTTCACACCAAGAATAATTATAACTATAGCGATAATGATATTAGCATTGTTCACAACAGCAGACGATAACCCGCTTTTTATTGTCGTTTGCCACTTTAAATCTTTGCGCTCTTTAAAGTTGGGTGGATTCTGATTGGTTATCAATGTTTCATCAGTCATCAAAATAGTACCATGAGTGATTCCAAGGATACCACTGCTATGAGTCGTTCTCATTATAGTTGTGTTGTGCACTTCCCTATTTTCATAGAATTAGAATGATTATTAAAACTTTATAGTTTTAATGATTATTAAAGTTACTCTCCTTGGTGTGAATGTCCCTTAAGAATCAAGATACAAACTGAAATTCTGAAAACTAAACTTTCAGTTTTGTCTCATTTGATTTTAGGAGGATTCATAGTGCCTCAACGAACACCAAGAAACGGCACCCATGCAGTGCTGTTTGTTAGCATTCATAGCTTTTGTTGGGATATAAATACTGTACAGAATTCCCTCCCCTTTCCTCAAGGCCTGATCAAAACACGTTATGGTGATATATTGGTCTAGCAAATCAAAAGAGCTTTTCTTAACAAGTTGCTTAACGAGTGCTATGCTAAGCACGTAGCATGTCCATTACTACCTTGGCTAACAATTACACCTGCTTAGCAATGCCTAGCATCTATAGGGGCCGGACAAAATTATGTGAACACTTGGGAAATAGGCAATATTTCTTTATTAAGGTGTTTTACCACCATTTCCCTTTAATACAGCTTCCAACCGGGAGGCCTTTGATAGAGAGTCATACTTTTGAAGAGTCTCCAGTTGAATGTCAGAACATCAGAACATCTGCCAGTTACTTCAGGGATGCTGAAGGATGTAATCTGCTTTTTACCCTTCTCTCCAAATCTGCCCAGAGTGGATTGACAATATTCAAGTCAAGGGATTGATCTGGCCAGGGTAGATTTTGAAATGTTTCAACTGTCCAGGTTTTACGACCATAATTTCAGCATTTTAGCATTGGAGTCTGTGATTAAGGTTTGAGCAATTGCAGTTCTTTCACAGATGCTGGCTTTGTGAAGTTCTCTGTGGTCATTTATTTTTGTGGAAAGATGGTCTTCAGAGTGAATATTGAGGTTTGCTGTCACTTTGCTGTGTTGTTTGGACACAATCCTTCTCAGTGTTCGATTATCCCTATCATTCACTTCCAGTTTTCAGTCACATTTCCTCTTCTCTGATGAAGTCTTGCCTTGCTTTGCGTACACAGCCATAATCGTAAAGACTGTTGTTCTTAAAATACCAAACAATGGAACTGTTAAAGTCCCAGATGCTAAATGGGCTTCCATGATTTGTCTTTTTTTGGCAGTCTGACAAGTCATCCATTTAACACGCGGCTTGTGCTAACCTCAACTTATACTACACTGATATACAACCTTAACCCCTATAATAGCAGGTCTTCACATTATTTTGTCCAACCCCTGTATTTGTCTGGTTGCTTTAGCTGGTTAAGTTTTATCCTGATGTGAAAATTCATCAAGATTCATTCACTCATGACTTCTGTTCCAGTCTACAGGTGTGGTTACATTTACCGTTGTTCTGTAATTTTCCAGTCATTTTAATTTTAATCCATATGTGACCCTGGACAACCAAACCAGTCAAAAGGTGCAATTTTTCGAAATTGAGATGTATACATCATATGAAAGCTGAATAAATAATCTTTCCATTGATGTATGGTTTGTTAGGATAGGACCATATTTGGCCGAGATACAACTATTTGAAAATCTGGAATCTGAGGGTGCAAAAAAATCTAAATATTGAGAAAATTGCCTTTAAAGTTGTTCAAATGAAGTTCTCAGCGATGCATATTACTAATAAAAAATTAAGTTTTGATATATTTACAGTAGGAAATTTACAATGATTAACATGATCTTTACTTAATGTCCTAATGATTTTTGGCATAAAAGAAAAATCTGTAATTTTGACCCATACAATGTATTTTTGGCTATTGCTACAAATATACCCCAGCGACTCAAGACTGGTTTTGTGGTCCAGGGTCACATATGATCTTTGAACTTTGCATGAGGGCGAAATATTTCTCTAAGCAGATTCCGCATCGGGTTCAAGTTGGTCACACATTTTCACAGTTCTGACCAACAGAAAGCTGCTTGGGTTGAAAGTGACTTTGCGAGACAATAGACCTTTTTTTGTCTGCAAACTGCACCTTAAATGTAAAGCATCATCTCCTCTGTTAGCGACTTGCAAACATTTTCTCCATTTGATTTTATTTAGGATGCAGTACCACACATCTGACAAGAGCATTTTGTTTCAGAAATACACACCATGTTTCTGTAACTGCCTACGTCAAAGGAAAGCGAACCACAATAACATGCTCTGGCTAGGCTCCCTGAACAGATTATGAGTTACATACAATAAAGGCGATGCAGAACCAATAATACGAATTTCATATTTGGCGTCTCATTTGATTTTCAAACAATGAGAGGAAAGAAATTGACATTATTTTTCTAAACAAATCTCATGAGGCACTATGAGAATGCAGATTCATTACATCCAAGGTGGGACTTAAGATAAATGGCAAACTCATCCTTCTAGGTGGAGCTCTTCCCTGAGGATAAAGACGTGCATTTATACAGTCAAGGGATCTTGTTCGCAGCTGCTTTGGTTACTACCACCCTATTGCCCTTTCCACCCAATTTCACCGTCACCCGATATCCTATTCTCTGACAAACCATTTTGTCAGATGAGAGAGTCTATAGGTATTTGATTTCCCCTTAGAGAGCAGCACACTGTATGAATCAAAGGCAAGGTCTTAGACATGATAGCATCAAACAAGAGGAGGCGATCTCAGATACGGAGAGCTTTTGGGTCAGCCTAAGTCTTGGCGTGTTATTGTTTTTGTTCCTACGAATAGTTAGTGTACAAACAAGACCATTAAACCTTAGGGACAGATGTGGTTACACTATAAAAGCAAAGACAATATTCACAGCTTAGGTAGTGCGGGAGGAATTTAGTGGGATTTAGCTGCTCAGGATTGAGTTTTCGATGCTCAGGGTGAGTTTTTATACTGTCCATTTATGTTTTGGGTAGAAAACGTCACACATATTACGTATATATAACGTCATATTATATTATATTAAAAATGTCTTTTATGCATAAGAAGTCTCTTACGCTTTCCAAGGATGTATTTATTTGATCAAAAATACAGTAAAAACAGTAATATTGTGAAACATTATTATAAACATTATTTAAAATAACTGTTTTCTATTTGAATATATTTTAAAATGTAATGTATTCCTGTGATGTTGAAGCTGAATTTTCAGCATCATTACTCCAGTCTTCAGTGTCACATGATCCTTCAGAAATCATTCTTATATGCCGATTTGCTGCTCAAGAAAAATGTATGATTATTATCAATCAGTCGCACTGCTTCATATTTTTGTGGAAAACTTACCATTTTAACATTATTTCTCAGGATTCTTTGATTAATCAAATATTTAAGAGAAAAGCATTTATTTGAGAAAAAAACAAAACACAAAAAAACATATATATTAGTGCTGTCAAACGATTAATCGCGATTAATCGAATCCAAAATAAAAGTTTTTGTTTGCATAAAATATGTTTTGTGTATATTATGTATATATAAATACACACACATACAGTATATATTTTGAAAATATTTACGTCTATATTTATATTCATATAATTTATATTATAAATAAATATATTTAATATATAAACATAACATATTTTTCTGAAATATATGCATGCATGTGTGTGTATTTATATATATATAATAAATATACACAGTACACATACATATATTATGTATACAAAAACTTTTATTTTGGATGCGATTAATCGCGATTAATCGTTTGACAGCACTAAATATATATATATATATATAGTTACAATGTAAAAAAATGTATACATAATGTCATTAACAATTTTTGACATTTTGAAATGACAGTGATTGATGACAATGCCTATTCTTTGAATTAGTTTTTCTTTGAAAGAGAGTTTTATTACATTTATTAATTATTAAAACACAACTAAAGCAGCTAAATCACAGTTTAAACCATCTAAACGAAACCTTTTTGGTTTTAGCTTTTAACTTTTATTCCAGCAGAGTAACCTGTTGTTGGAAACTCACCGTGACATTAATTTAGTTTTACTGTGTATTATGTAAAATGTGATGGTTTTTCTTTTACCACAGCTGTTTGTATTTGTTTTTCCTCTGACCTCTAAACGTCCTCCGTGTTTTAGACCCCTCCAACATGAAGAAATGCCTTGAATACGCCTTGCTCCTCATCATCTCTATGCTTCACGGTAAAGCACAGCATTACCAGAGTAACTCACACCGGTCTCATCTAAATATAATGCATATGTAACAGGAAGTTGCTCTCTGCGTATACATGACTGAAAGCCTTTGGTGGGCACAAGCGGCTGACGTTTTATGTTTATCTAGCACATACGAGGCCTCGCTTTATCATTATTCTCTTCATTTACAGGCTCGCTGCAGCAGAGAATCATCGGAGGACAGGAGGTTGAGCCCTATTCCATAAAGTACCAGGCCTCTATCCAGTACAACAACTACCATTACTGCGGAGGAACGCTCATACACCGACAGTGGGTGGTTACTGCCGCCCACTGCTGGAGACCGTGAGTATTTCAGTCAGAATTCACCTTTATTGACAAGGAACTGAACACACTAAGCATGCTACAGAATTTGAGGTAGACCAAATCCTTACACTGACTGTACTGATGTGGTAATGTTGGGTTCTGCTGTCTACTCTGTTCACAGGAGCTATTTAATCAAAGTGGTTTTGAGTGAACACAACCTCTCCAGTAAAGAGGGTGTTGAGCAGGTGTTCAATGTGTCCAGAGTTCTGGTGAATTACATGTACAGTTACAGGACATTTGATAGTGACATTATGCTCTTGAAAGTAAGTTCATCAAGCATGAAATATATAAATATTGCACACATGTTAATAAGTAGGCCTATATGCTTGTTTATCCTAGTATCCTAGTTAGGAAGCAACAAACATACATGGTAACAAGCAAGTACGTTTTATATATATATATATATACAGACAGACAGTATGAGTATGTTCTTAGTATTTACTAGAAATTTTGGGGTTGGTACTGTTTTTTAATGTTTTGAAATACAGAAAAATATCATATTTTCAAATATTATTACAATTCTTTACAGTTTTTTAATAATATGTCACAATATTTTTAATGTTTTAATTTATTCTACTGTAATATTCTTTAAAATGTAATTTACTCCTGTAATGGTAAAGCTGAAGAGTCACATGATGCTTTAGAAATCAATCTAATATGCTGATTTGCTGCTAAAGAATCGTTTCTGATTATTATCAATGTTGCATTATCAATAATATTATCAACAGTTAAAAATGCAATTTATAACATTTTCCGTTTTCATTCATTGTTGGATCTGTGCATTAGCTGGAAAAGCCTGCAGAGTTCAGTGCCAACATTCAGCCAGCTGTGCTGCCAACCTCACTCGCTCCCTTACAAGGTGGCACGTTTTGCACGGTGAGCGGCTGGGGCGTCACTCAGGTCTACAGTTATTACCTGTCCCCAGTCCTGCGTGCTGTGGACGTCCAGATCATCCCTCAGTGTCAATACTACTACTACTACAGAATCACAGACAACATGGTGTGCGCCGGCTCCCCGCTGGGCGGCAAAGACTCCTGCCAGGTGAATCCGAGCAGCAGGGCTTTAGTTCTGAAACACAAAACACAGAGAGAGACGATATGCATTCAAAATATATTTCCGATAAAACAAACAGCATCATATAACACTTAGCACTGTGTGATCCTGTGGTGACACTGTGCTTTGTTTGGCTGCAGGGCGACTCTGGTGGGCCTCTCATCTGTAATGGTTATTTTGAGGGGATCGTGTCCTGGGGCATCAGTTGTGCCAACAAGTATTTCCCAGGAGTCTACACCAAAGTCCGCAACTACGTTTCTTGGATCAACTGGATAATCGAAAATGACAACACCAACTAGAATGTTCTTTTTGCAAAGGTTATTGAACTGCCACACCATAGAAATGACACCAGACGGTCAAAAAGACCCAGTATACTGAGTACAGCGGTCAGTGTCTGTTAGATAAGATAAATACCAGCATTGAAACTTGTTTTATTCTGTTACGTTCTCAAACAAGGATGTTCAATTGATGAATGAAAGAAAAGAGCAGAGCAGGTTTTGAATATCACACTGCAAAAAAAATATTTTCTTAATATTTTTGTCTCGTTTTCCAGTACAAATATCTAAACGTTCTTGGATCAAGATACATTTAAGCAAAATTTTAAAAATATCTGCCATTGGGGCAAGAAAAATAAACTTGTTTTCCCTTTGAGTTAAGATGATTTTTCTTGCCCCATTGGCAGATAAAATTTTTTAAGCAAAAACTAATTTTGATACATTTAAAAAAAAAAAAAAAAACTTAATATCTTAAGTCATATTGCTTCTTAAGTAAATGTATCTTGATTCAAGAATGTTACGATATTTGTACTAGAATTTGTGGTTAAATTGATGTTTGTATTGGCGTAAAATCAAATTCCAACAAACTTAAATGGTCATCTTGATTTAAATTCTTTTTATTCAATTTTTTTTTATTTTCTTCCAAGGAAGAAGATTATAAAATAATAAATCAAATTTGGATCAAGATTCAAGCAAAATTTTAAAAATATCTGCCATTGGGGCAAGAAAAATAAACTTGTTTTCCCTTTGAGTTAAGATGATTTTTCTTGCCCCATTGGCAGATAAAATTTTTTAAGCAAAAACTAATTTTGATACATTTAAAAAAAAAAAAAAAAAACTTAATATCTTAAGTCATATTGCTTCTTAAGTAAATGTATCTTGATTCAAGAATGTTACGATATTTGTACTAGAATTTGTGGTTAAATTGATGTTTGTATTGGCGTAAAATCAAATTCCAACAAACTTAAATGGTCATCTTGATTTAAATTCTTTTTATTCAATTTTTTTTTATTTTCTTCCAAGGAAGAAGATTATAAAATAATAAATCAAATATTTTCCCAGCTTACTATTGCTGTTGGCCTATTTATCTCCAGCTGTCTGATGTGAAAAGGAAATGCTTTTTCATTGTTATTCCATTGGGGATATCACTGTATTATAGTGCAGTGACCTTTATACCCCGTCCTCACTGTCTCTCGGTGTGGCTAAGGGAAATATTGCTAATTTGCCTCTGACTGGAAATTACATAACTTTGCAGCATGACAGCATCACACACATCAAACACAAGCGTCAGGGAGGTGGGAGATCTGGGAAAAGGGATTGGATGCCGGATCTGGAAAAACAGAGTCACAGGCAAGTCTGTTGAGCCGCAGAAACACAATACATACACAGCACAGCACCATGGGAGATCAAAAGATGAGACGTGAGCTTATTAATGGGTTGAATGAGCACTTGTCTGGAATAAAAGAGTTGATCTGGAAATCCCTAGAGGCCAGGAAATTTGCCTACTGCCCCTACAGCAAGTTCAGAGTCGGGGCGGCACTCCTGACACACGACGGGACGGTTTTCACAGGTGAGGGACTGCTTGAAATGTACCGCAAGTTATATCCAATATCAGAGTTTCAACAGTCAGTTCCCAGTGCTGGCTGCGTAAGAAACATCAACTGCTGTAACAAGTGTTTGTGAATACTCTGTGAATAATGTATGAAGGCTGAACTGTAATGTGTGCCACTCTGAGAGCAAACATGTCGGCAAAATCACATAAAAGCTTGTTAAACCATTACATGCCAACAGAAGGAAGACTAATGGCAGGTAACACTTCTGACACGTGAATGAGACTTAACACATGCTTTATGAGTCCTTATTATGTGGCTCTTGAATCTGATTGGTCAATCGTGTATTTCCTGATCTTCACTGGCAATGCTGTCAGTCAGCTCATCCGGGACGGGTAACTGAATCCGGTGCTATATGTCTCTCGTATCACACTGCAGACTCGCTCTCGTTTCATTCAAACACAACTGGCGCCATCTTGCACCTCAGCTATCGACTGTAGTAAAAATCAGCTCATCTTGTTGCTAGACAAATTGTTTTGTATATTCTAATGCATTATTTTCTCTTAGTGGGAGCTAATATACAAGTAAAATTACGTAATTATGTAATGTCATTTCTGTGTCGAGGGTTCTGATGCTTTTTTTTTTTTTTTGACAATATGGAGCATTCTCTTGCAAAA
>NW_015639108.1:767409-769856 GCF_001515625.1 Sinocyclocheilus rhinocerous
TATATATTTTTTTTTTGTTTAAAACATTTAAAATATATTTATTAATACTTAAAAATATTTTGCCCTCTATATTTCAAATTCAAATACATTCACATATGTCATATGACCCTGAAATATATTTGAGTATTTGAGGGTTGAAAGTAAATATATTTCAATTTCAAAACTAAAGTTCATTGAGCTTCACTGTTTACAACATATATTTAGCATAAATGTACAACATATTTTGGCCAGAAAAAAAAAGCGTATGGAATAAAGACCAACTGACTTATTAACAAATTGCTCATTATGTAGTCTATAAACACTGAACAAAACTGGTATTATGGTATTCAAAAGCAATACACAATTCTGTTGATCTGAACAGGCTAATGCTCAGGTTAACTGCTGATAATAACTCTTTGATCGGATTAAGCAACGCAGTTGTTTATTGCTCTTCAAGTGACAGCCTTGAACTGCGATGAAACAGCACTTTAGTGTTCTTCAGACAGTGACCATACTGTTAGTCACTGCAGTACACACCAGTGGCACGAGAGAGGACGCTTTTGTCGTAACAAAAAGTAAATAAAACTTGGCCCATGACCTGACAGGCCTCTTCCAGACCAGCCAATAGAAATCAAACTCGGTACAAAACACGAGTGCGAGATGTACCTTACATAATATTTATTTGTCTTGCGTTCACAGTGTGATGTAACATACTTGGACATTTAAACTCTCATTTAAACTTCATTATTTCTCTACATAAGGCTGTAATGTGGAAAACGCCTGCTTCTGCTTGGGCATCTGTGCTGAGAGAACTGCCATCTCAAAAGCCGTCTCAGAGGGCTACAGGGATTTCAAAGCCATTGCTATTGCAAGGTAAAGTTCTACTGCATTCAACAGGCCCTCTAGTGGTTGAATAACATTTCTAACTAACTCCATATTTGGAAATAGACTCTCTTAGTATAATACAGCATCAATAAGTGTCTTCTGCTCTTTTAGTGATATGTGTGAGCACTTCGTTTCCCCCTGTGGTGGCTGCAGACAATTCATGAGAGAGGCAAGTTTCATTTACCACAGTATTTCACATCAATGAAACAAGCAGCATACTCAGGTTTCATTAAACATGTTATTTTGGTTTTCACCTAAACAGTTCGGTGCAAACTGGGACGTGTATTTGTCCAAACCTGACGGTTCCTATGTAGAGATGACTGTTGAGGAGCTGCTGCCTGCCTCTTTCGGTCCAGAGGATTTAAAAATGAAGAAAGTGAATATTCGGAACGAGTTTTAAATCGCCACTATAGACAATGAACTCTTTGTACCCGATAGTTTTGCTGTGTTGACAGAAAAACCGTTTATGTGGATTAACGGTGTTTAATAATGTGTGTTACTGTTAGGGAATGTTGTATGAAAATTTGTAAATTGTTAAAAAACATATTTTGAATAAATACAGTCAATACAATTATATAAGTGAACACATGTTGCTACAGTACAAACTTTATTATTATTTTTTTAAACAATGCACATGATCTATAAATCAACCACAAAAAGTGCAACATAAAAATAATGTCATTTTCTGAAAAGAAAATGGCAACTGATGATCTAGAGACATAGTGATAATTCAGATGCAGTAAGAACCTCTATTTTAATATTGAGTTAATGAATGAACGAATCCTAAGCAAGTCATCAAAGTGCAAAACATGAAACAAATGACATTAAAGAAATTATGGGTTTGAAGGAAAGGCAGCACATACACAAATGGCAGTAACATTTAATATCTTCTCAAGTTGTCAAAACGTGATTTTTTCATGCAGCACGGTTTAATAAATTTGTAGTTGGAAGATTTTGCATAAGGAGAGTAGATTGACTAAACCTTTTCCACACACACACACACACACACACACTGGTCAGCTATCCTTGTGGGGACTCTCCATAGGCATAATGGTTTTTCTACTGTACAGACCGTATTTTCTATTGCCCTACACCAACCCTACCCCTCACAGGAAACTTTCTGCATTTTTAGATTTTCAAAAAACTTCATTCTGTATGATTTATAAGCTTTTGTACCCGTGGGGACCACAATTTAGGTCATGACATTAAAGAAATTATGGGTTTGAAGGAAAGGCAGCACATACACAAATGGCAGTAACATTTAATATCTTCTCAAGTTGTCAAAACGTGATTTTTTCATGCAGCACGGTTTAATAAATTTGTAGTTGGGAGATTTTGCATAAGGAGAGTAGATTGACTAAACCTTTTCCACACACACATACACACACACACACTGGTCAGCTATCCTTGTGGGGACTCTCCATAGGCGTAATGGTTTTTCTACTGTACAGACCGTACAGACCGTCTACTGTACAGACAGTATATTCTATTGTCCTACACCAACCCTACCCCTAAACCTACCCCTCACAGGAAACTTTGTGCTATTTCAGATTTTCAATACACTCCATTCTGTGTGATTTATA
>NW_015639108.1:769922-777040 GCF_001515625.1 Sinocyclocheilus rhinocerous
CCCCACTGTGACACGAGTCCCCATGAGTCTGTGTGTATTCAGGTGTGTATTTAAGTCCCCACCAGGATATATATACCTGTACACACATACACACATACACACACACACACTTTTCTTATTCCTATTATCCACATAGTGACTCTGACTGGAAAAAAAGGCAGAATGGCAATCTTAATACGAGCTGCTTCTGAAACCTGGGCCGTTTCTTGAATTCACAGCACCCTGGATGAAATTATAAGGACGGGCCGTAGCCGCCACATACCCAGCAGCGTAAAGACACATTTAGCCCTGTTGGAAGCTGCAGAGTGGCTTTATCTGGGTATTGGCATCCATACAGTAATGAAACAACCATACTAACAAAAAGACAGTGTACGTTACAGATGGAAAGGATTTTTGTCCCTAAAGCAGCCGACGAGCACATGGTGCTCTAAATAAAGAAACTCTACTCATCACCAGTGCGCTTTACAGAATAAATTAATATCTTTTAAAGTAACCAAGTAATTTGGATCACAAAGTACCCAGCAGCGTAAAGACACATTTAGCCCTGTTGGAAGCTGCAGAGTGGCTTATCTGGGTATTGGCATCCATACAGTAATGAAACAACCATACTAACAAAAAGACAGTGTACGTTACAGATGGAAAGGAGTTTTGTCCCTAAAGCAGCCGACGAGCACATGGTGCTCTAAATAAAGAAACCCTCTACTCATCACCAGTGCGTTTTACAGAATAAATTAATATCTTTTAAAGTAACCAAGTAATTTGGATCACAAAGATGTTGAGAATTCAACACCTTTCACGTCACTACAGCACACCTCCTGCAATGGGCCTGAGGTCAAACGCGAGTCTTATTTCTGCGGCGTTATGGTGTCCAGACCGGGCCAGGCCGGAACATAGTGCCGTGGTAGAGTTCCCTCCATAAGCCTCTCCATCCACAGACCCAGTCGGTCCAGTTTGTGGTGGATCTCCAGAGTGGTGGCCTTCTGTCGGGAACTTGACCGGGACCTCGAGGCTTTGCTTGGACCGGCCGTCGCCGCATCCTCGTCGGACCACCTACTACATTCAGTTTCCTCCCCTGTGAAGACGGGTCTGAATAAGCAGAAATACTTCTTGTGGCCGTTGAGTGCCAGGACGTGGCCAGTGTAGTCTGATTTGTTGGAGGTGGAGTCCTCCTCTTCTTCCTCTTTGTCCAAGCAGTCTGACGGCCTGGCGTCGGGAGCCGACTCCATGAGGGAATCCATCCATTGGCTGTGCTTGTCCACATTTAAAAAGGAGTAGTGAAGAGTCTGAGACCTGCGGGAGGAAGTAAGGATGGTTTCCTTTGGATTTGTTTGTTGCAAGATATAAGTTGAAAGCAAAGGGTGTTCAATACAGCTTCTGGAGATCTACTTTCTTTCAGTGTTTAATTCCAAGTAATGTAATGCTACTTGGAAATAGGAACAAATGGACATTCGACTTCATATATAATTGACGTTCCAGTGTTTTTTTTCCCCATGTGGAGGTGAGAGAATTCCAGTTTGAGTTGTCTGGAAAGCATCATGACTGGAAATCAGAATTCTGCAACTTCTAACTTGTAAATGACCTCTTGAATGCTACTCAAGTTCAGACATCTGACCCCTAAAGTGAGAAGCGTCATTTAACATTCTTTTCAAATAATGTTCCATTGGTTGTTCCAAGTGGAAGTGGAAGAATTCTGGGTTGAGTTGGTCGGAATGCAGCATGACTAGAACCTATTTATGTTGGAAGTGGGAAGTTTCAATTGAAAAAAAAATGTAGATTTTGTCTGGAATGCATAAATACATAACTAGGGTTTATGGTTGAGGTCTGCAATCAATATTGTGAAATCTGTTTTGAACAGTTTTGAATTGCTGAGTGCAGGAGGGAAGATATCGATGTGTGCCAAAAAAGAACTGACTAGCTGGATTCCTGCAAAATATAAGTATCTAAAAATAAAATATGAAGTTACTCAAATTTATTTTAGGTTTTTAAGGTACAGAATGTTGTTTGTCTATTCAGCAACAAATATAAACCATAAGTAACATACCTTTTAATTGTGCACATGTTGACCAATTAGAAGTTTGGAATAATGGGTCCCATGTGCTTTTTTGAAATCCAAATGATTTCAAATGAACCCATGCTGCATTTCCTGATCTGTACACACACACACACACACACCTCTGTCCTACCTGAAGGCCTGAATGATTACAGTCCCAAACAGGATGAAAAGAGCTGAGAAGATCAGAGACAGTATGGGCATCATCTCACGCCTGGGGGGGGGAAGCAGAACATGACAAGTTTCTCATTTATAAAAAAAATGTAGAGCTGCTAATTGGTAAATTCAATAAAAAAAGAATGCTGAAAATAGTCATCAACTAATATCATTATCATTTAGTCTGTTATTATTTGTTGTCATTAGCATTTAAAAACATTTTTGCACATAATGTACAGCTTTTACACTGTTTTCAGTCTATCTTATCGTCTTTATAGTCTATTGCAGATATTTTAACATTATACTATGGAGCTGTTGAATGCTTGAATCTGATTGGCTGACGAACGTTCTAAGATGTGCAATTATTTTCAGGGAAACGCGGCTAAAGTAGTTCCAGGCAGGTCTTGACCGCATGTCCATATCACTTCGCCAAATGATTTCAGACATTTCAAAAGTCCTTACAGCTTAAAACAGGGACACTGTCCAAGCAAACAAATATAGTAAACAATTGGATTAAAACAACAAATTATTTCCATGTTTTCTCCACAAAATTACGTTTTATTATGTACGGAAAGCACATACTTTCTTTCTCCCACTCAAACGCACACACATCATTAGAGTAAAGACACACGTGCACAGAAACGTGTTGTTAGCGCTACTCTGACAATTTTATCAGTAAACTACATGACATTTCTCACTACAACATCTGAACAATGTCTTCAGGTGTGGTTACTGTAGTATAAGTGGAATTATACACTCCGGTCCGTTGAATTACTAGAAAATAATGCAAACCCGAGGAGTAATGGCCACTGGAGAGGAATTGCGAATGGTAGTGAAGCAACACAAATCACACTATAGGCCAGGTGGCAGTAACAAAATGACGGATGTAGTACATCTAGGGATGTAACGGTATGAAAATTTCTTATCACGATTATAGTGGTACGTCCGAATTTCATTCATACTGAATGTCCTGAAAGTCAAGTGATGCTTATGTTGCTTTAATTTCTGATTGATCACAACAGACCACAGATGTCCTGTTTCCAGCTGGCTACAGTCAGGTAAACAACACGTAGCAATGTTCATTTCTCAAATCTGTGGAAAAACGTGGCTGGTTTGCAACAGGATCCAGTTCTCCTGGTCGAGCACTGGCCAAGATTGTGCTCTGGCTCCAGAACGCAAACCATTGAAACTGCATGCAGACAGGACCATGAATACTTTTTGATTGCACTCACCAATTAGAGTAGAGAAGATCAAAGTAAAACTGAGCGAGGTAATCATATGCAGTGTTGATCCACTGAATCAGAAACATCTGTAATTAAAAAAAAATAATTATTACTGTTAATTATCTCTCTCATTGCCACTTCTAAAGATTAGAAATGTATTAAAATCACAAAGTCCTAAAGACAATCATAGCCCTTCATTTCCCTCCACATGACTTACAGATGCAAACTCATTGTTGAGTTCAGGCAGCATGGCATCGTGGGTAAGGTAGGAGGGGTCTCTTTGCAGAAGCTCAAGCTGCTCAAGGAGGCGGTGCTTATCATCATCACTCCCATTCCATCCCCCCGTCACTGTCCGATACAACACCCTTCCTGTAGCGCTGCGTCTCTCCAGGAGAATCACCTGAAGTTATTTGCACACAAGGTATAAATTCATATGGCATCAAACAAGGTAACTAAATGTGTGTGTGTGTGATAGCACATGAATGTCTCTGACCTGTGGAGGGGTTGTGTCTTCCTTTTTGAGCAGAGTGTCACAGAGAGGCTGCTGTTGTCTCTGATAAACATAAGCAAACCTGAGAACTTCTTTAGTGTTGGAGGAAGCGAAGTCAAAGAACGCCTCATTCACTGACACAAACTGCTCCCCTTCACCGGTAACGAGAAGAACACAGTACCTGTCAATCAGAAAGACAGTGAGATGATGAAGTTTGCTCAGAGACGCAAGTCCACCAACATCTAATGCTACAGTTAGAGGTGAGATTTCGTACTTCCTGCGACGGTGGAACTGTTTAACTGGACAGAGCTCATCGAAGAGCTTCTGATTTACCAGCCGCGGCACCAGCAGAAAACGATTATTGGACACAAACTCGTCAATTATCTGTTTTTTCATTCCTCTTGCCTAGGGAAGAAAACAAAACAGGATTAGGGTTGTGACGGTGAGGAAATTTTTACAGTGGTTAATTAACGTGTGACAACACTGGTAATACCGGTATCACCGAGGGGTGGGGTTCGTTGGGGTTTTCCCTCTTTCCTTCGCTTTTAAATAGCTTGTAAATGCCCGTGCGCATTTTACTTTCACTTTCGAATTAGCCACAATTCAGCGTCAATTGCTTGAATGGACAACAACAAAACGGTACAACGACAAACTCACTTTTATTAAACATAGAACTTTAGTTAACAAACCGAATAAAAATACACCATGCTATTGGGCTAATATAAAATAAATAACTTACACAAAGTTAAAATATACAAAAAAAAAAAAAAGAAGAAAATCAGCAAACACTGTGGAACCAAATAAATAAGAAATATAGAACGTTTATAAGCAAAACTAATAAGAAAGCTTAAAGGCACGGCATACACCTTGATGTAAAATAAAACAAAAATAAACTACACAAAGTTTAAATAAAGTAAAAATCAGCAAACACTGTGGAACCAAATAAATAAGAAACGAATGTTAAAAAATAAAAACAACTTACAAAATCACCTTAGATAAACGGCAAACGCCAACAGGCTTTTCAAAATCCAAAATACTGCCAAACAGCTAGGCGCTTTTGCATTTCGCTTCGAAACTAAATCTTTCGCCATAATCTTGTCTGTCTCACCTCGACTCACTCTCCTCACGTGACAAATGAAATCTGACTCCTGCTGCTGATCTGAGATGCGACTGTCGTTCGGCATGCTGCATTGTTTAGTTTTTAAGAACTAAATGATTTTTATTACTATAAAAAAAATCAAAAAGACGGTGGGGGGCATCTATCTATCGCAGCAAGCCTAAACAGGATTCGTCTAGCAAAAACAAAATAGCCGGTGTATAGTTTTTGAGAAAAACTGCAATTGGATGTTAGCTAATGGGGAGCTGGGCCTCACCTGTATAACATCAGCCGGTTTGTCTGTGTTCTCTTTGAAGAGGAGCATGGTGGGAGCGTATGTGTTGATGTTGAACCTCTGCACGACTTTGGAGGTCTCAGTCAGGCCCATGTCCACATAGCCAAACCTCACATAGTCTTTATAGGCAAACGCGGTAAGCTGCGAACAAGAGAATATAACAACGTCACAGATCACAGATCTTAATAACTGTTTGAACAGTTAATATAATAAACACTCACCTTATACAAAAGAGGAATATTAGATGCTACATCAAACATTAGCACTCTTGGCTTATTCTCTTCATGCCAACTGTTTAAAAACTCAAAGTAGCTGTTATCCGTCACCTAAAAGAAAAAAAAACAGAAAAAGAATGGGGAAAGGGGAGCGAGAAAAGGGAATGGAAAGGGGAAAACCAAAAAGGTGCATAAATGTAAAATGAAAGGAAAAGGGAAAATAGTAAGGGACAGGGAGAAGGAAAGAAGAGAAGAAGAAAAGGTAGAAGATAGAAGGAAAAGGGGAAGTGGAGAGGACAAGTGGAGAACGTAAAAAGGAAAGAGAATGGAAAGGGAACAGGAAAAGAATCGGGAAAGACAGTTAAAATGAAACGGAAACGAGTAAGGAAACGGGAGAGAGAGTGAAAATGAAAGGGACAAAGGGAAGGGAGGAAAAGAAGAGAAAGGGGACAAAAAGAAGGTGGAGGAAGGGAGGAAAAGGAAAAGGGGAAGGAAAGAGGAAAAGAAGAGAGGGAAAGGAAATGGAAAAGAAAAGTGAAAAGCAATGGAAAGGGATAAGGAAAAAAAGTGAAAAAAAAAAGCAAATAAAACTTCAATTATTACCTCTTTTAGTTGCATTATTATGAATGTTTAATTGAAAGTCACATTTGCAGCAACAAGAGCCAATGCTTGAATTAAGTTGAATCTTACAACCTGAATAATTAAGAATGCACCTCAAATGGCTGGCACAGTATTTCCATCCTGGAGAACAACATTCAATCCTACCTTCTCAACCAGCTTCTGGGGCAGAAGGCTTTCCACAAACTGTCTCAAGTGTTCCCTGACCACAGCGTAGTGGAAGAAAGTGACTTTGCCATTAATTAAACCAAGTATGGAAGGTGTGCGGTGGGCACCAAGATGATTAGCCAGCTGTCTCTCATATCCAATGTCCACCACACCAATACCAACCCCTAAAAACCAAACCAATATGATATATTCGGAGTATTTGATATCCTTTAATTAAAAATATTGCCATCTTCTATGGACTATAAGACTCTTTTACCCAATATTTGTGTGCTGTGACTAGAGCTGGGCGATATAGCTAAAAAAATTATCAACGATATAATGTTTCATATCGTTCGGTATCGATAATTATTTACATTTTTTATAACCTTTTTTTAAAACAAAGAGCAATAGAATTTTTTTTTTAAATTTAACCACTGTATTTTTAAATTAACCCAATTTATTGAGACAGATTTTTTGTTTTAACAGTCAAATACACAATAAAAATTAAACAAATATCTAATTTCTAATATTTTATATGCAGATTAAATAGCTTAAACTTTTGGCTTGTCTCCCGAGGCCACAGGAGGGCGCAATAAGCAAAATAATGCAGCACATAATGTCAACGCATGGAAATAACTGTCTATAAAAACACGTGCATTCCGTCTAAATTAACTCATATAAATGAAAAATAATTTCGTAAATTGCATAAACAATTATGAACAAAACAGTATCATGTATTTATGCATTGCTTAATACAAAGAGCCGAATCGCCCATCACGCAGATTGAATTTAAAAACATAAAGAGACGCAGTGAAAAGGAATAAACCT
>NW_015639108.1:777324-789600 GCF_001515625.1 Sinocyclocheilus rhinocerous
GTCTAAATTAACTCATATAAATCAAATATAATTTCGTAAATTGCATAAACAATTATGAACAAAACAGTATCATGTATTTATGCATTGCTTAATACAAAGAGCCGAATCGCCCATCACGCAGATTGAATTTAAAAACATAAAGAGACGCAGTGAAAAGGAATAAACCTTCACAAATTCGCGACGTGTTTTCTAAAAGTTTAAACTGTTTTAACTTTACATGGCTGTCTACATCTCTTGTGTGAGAAGCGAGTGCAGCAGTCATATTTGTCCGTCTAAAAAAATGAGCTGAATATGCGTTCTGTGTGCTTGGTTTCGGTTTTAACCTAATCAAGATCTTCTCTGCATTGAGCTTCTATATTTCTCTAATATTTTGAATGCATAACGCAGCAGCGGCGCATCTCCTGGACTAGACTAACAAAATATTAAAATGCAACCACGTCACTTACATCATCATCACCGCATCTCGTGCGCCACTGATGACGCTCCCTGATGACACCTAATTCTACTGGAACCAACCGTGAGGGTGAAAATCCTGACGAACTTACCCAATGGCTCCAGTTCTTGCACAGTGTCCTTCCATACAGGCTCAATATGGATGCAGGTGAAGCACCACTCTGACGTGATCTTGATCAGGTAGGGCCTCTTGAAACTATCCGGCAGCACCTCATTGATGTACTGGTTGTAGTGAAAGAGGTGCTTGCTGTCTGTGAAATCGCGACTCGTCCGAGGGAAGTGAAAGAAAGACTCATCGAAGTAGAAGCTGTCATGATAATGTCTGAAGCCCTGCGGTGCTCGGGCGAAGTTTTGATTCTCGTCCATTTGACCAAACCGGTCATAGTTTGCCCTTCTCTCCTCGTTGGACAGAATCTATGGAAAGTAAATCATATGCAAATCAATATGCATGCTTATTACCAACGCCACGAGTTGTGGCATTGGTTTATTGCATGTAAACCCTTAAACAAGTCTTTAAAATGAGCAGATATTTATTATCAGCATCTGTGAGAATGAGTAAACATACATTTACAAGAAAATACTACTGATTTGCCAAAAACACATGCAATAAAAAAAACAATAAAACCAATCATAAGCTATAAATGTTAGATAAGCATTGCATAAAAATCTATAGCAGTATAATACAATATTTTTATAAATATTTAAGTCACTATAATGGTATAATGCTATATATTTATTTACTAAATGTAATATATGTATAAATAAACATCCATCTATTTTATTATGCGAGTGATTATAAATTATATATATTTTTTCCATTTTACGAACACAGATACATATGCTAGCATTCAAAAGTTAAGACATGTATAATGTTACAAACAAAAAATTATATTTTCAAATAAATGCTGCTCTTTTGAACGTTCTATTTATCAAAAAACGAAATCCTTAAAAAACATATCAGCTTCCACAAAAATATATTTCTAACACATGAAACATTTTTTTAGCATTGACAATAAAAAGAAATGTTTCTTGAGCAGCATCATCACGTGAATATACAGGTGCATCTCAATAAATTAGAATGTCGTGGAAAAGTTCATTTATTTCAGTAATTCAACTCAAATTGTGAAACTCGTGTATTAAATAAATTCAATGCACACAGACTGAAGTAGTTTAAGTCTTTGGTTCTTTTAATTGTGATGATTTTGGCTCATTAAATGATTTTAGCAAATGGCTGCAATATAACAAAGAGTGAAAAATTTAAGGGGGTCTGAATACTTTCCGTACCCACTGTATGTGGTAAAAATGGCAAAAAATAAAAACACATGTTTTTGTCTTTACTGCATATTATTTCCTATATACAATGCAACCATCCTACCTCATAAGATTTTGTGATCTTGATAAACATGTCCTCTGCCCCAGGACTTTTGTTCTTGTCTGGATGCCTATGGATAGAGCGTGAAAACAAATTTTGATTCAGACATCATCATCAGAGAGTTACACAATACGTGTCAGAGAGAAGAAGGCTAACCATTGTGGATGAAACAAACGAAACCTAAACTTATTCACAGCAATCCTATTCTTATTTAGAGAGTGCATGCCTATGGCCCAATGATCTCTGTCGCTCTCTGTTTCATCACTCACCATTCTCTTGCGAGCCTCTTGTACACTTTCTTGATTTCGGCCTGGCTGGCATGTCTGGACACTCCGAGAACTTTGTAGGGATCAAACTCAGGCGCAGATGCCAGGGAATCTCCAAACAGTGCCAGGAGAAGAATCGCCCAAACACAGCAGGACACAAACACACTCCAGCCTCCCATCTTGTGGTATATATGAACCGACAAGCTACACAAATAGAGGAGACTGGGGCTAGTTGTCACACATTTTACACAAGAAAAAAATTCTCAGGCTTAGACACAAATCTTAAATTTGGGCTTCAAATAAAAGCTAATGAACATTTCAACCGTTATTGACCACTAAGAAAAAAAACATACTGTTCACTGAATCCAATAGTGGGGCATGTTGTCACACTAGAACATACTATTACACTGCCTATTATAGGCTTTTTAACTAAATGTAAATATTAAAACAACCATAAAGCATAAAATACGTAATTAGAGCAAAAATGTAAAAGGTAACAAGAATATCAAACCACTGTTTTGGTAGTCAGTCTATGAGTAAACAGTACTCACACCTCTCTAATCACCTGAATGCTAGTATTACAATTCATTTCTTCTCATCTGAAGCGTTTCTATGGGAACCAGCACACCGAAGCGATCAATGCAAGTAAATCAGCATCAGATCAGCCGCGCGGTGTAATCACATGATCAGTGCGGTTCAAATGCATAAGACAGCGACTATTTACAGCAGACAAAAACACTGTCAGCGTCTGATAACACAGATATACTGAGAAAACACTGGCCGATCTAATGGTTTCAGCATCAGTGAACAGAAGCGCGAGCTGCACGCCCTACAGAGGATTGACGCTTCAGTGCAGTTTTAGCATTAATGCAAATACGACATTAAAAATAAGAATCCAGAATTATTGTAATACCTAGGCACGACTCTTGTTGTAATAGTATATATCCACAATTTAGCAGCAATCCATGTTCTCCCGATGGTAATGGGTGGACCGTTTCCCCCGCCTTACTTCCGGTAGTGAGGGATTGCTGATAAACACTTTCTATGATAAAAGTCCGACGGATTTTATCCAAATTCGCTTTTAGTATAATTTATAATCTTAATCAGAGCATATTTCATAATGCAATTTCTTTTTTTTAAATTTTATTTTAGAGGTCAGTTTATTTGTTTTAGAGAGGGAGAGGACGATCTTTATGATCTTTACGGTGGACGTATAGATCTTTCTGAAAAACATGTATGAGCAGTTATTTTAAAAGATGTCTTTTTTTACATGTTTAAGCAATATAACACGAGCAATAATCGTTTTGGTGTACATTACCATGGCCATACAATGTTGTTCCCTTTCGAGCATTCACTTTACATTGCGAAGCATTCGCAGTGGGAACTCCTCTCCTTCTCCGAAATCCTGAAACATTATAGGATAACGCCAGACAGTTCAACAAACTGGCCAATTGTCGCTAACCTATGCAAATGAATGCAAATACTGACAAGCCAGTATAAAATGTGGCGAGAGCGACAGTTGCCTGGGCCTTCCCCTTCTTCGGGACGAAGGTGACGACTCGGCCCCGGGCCGCCGTGGACTTCATCTCCTTCACTGCTGATGAGGAAAAGGACTCCATGTCCATCTCGGCTTCGGAAAGGACTGGGCAGAGTTGGAGCTGGATCGCCCCGACACCGAGGGCCCTGCTGACCTCCATGATGAGCTCATCAGGGCTTTTGCTAAGGCGGTTAAGGAACTTGACCTCAGCTGGGATGCTCCGGAAGAACCAGCCAGGAGTAAACTCGACTCCTGGCACTTCTAGTCGGGCCGCCGGGCTGCTTCGAGGAGATCTTCAGGCTGCTTCTTCCCAGATGTCCATGAGCACGTCGTGAAGTCGTAGTTTGCACCCCAATTGGTGCGAGTCCACGCTCCCACGCAGTCTCTCTTTTCCCACGTAGACGGGGCGGAAGCCCACGAATACGTGCGCATGCCCCCCATCGAGGATACAGTCACTGCACACTTATGCCATTCTTCGGCCATGCTGAGCGCAGACCCTCAGACTGCCATCCAAGCCCTGCAGGCTGACTGCCCACCTTGCTGACAAGGCTTACACTTCCGCCGGTGAGTCGGCATCCGCGCTACATGCTATGGCGATGCTGCAGGTTTTCCAAGCCAAGCTCCTGCAATCCATGGACGGAGGCAGCATCATCGCTGAAGCGATGAAAGGCCTGCATGCGGTGACGGTCTTAGCGCTGATGGCAACTCGGCCCAGGCCATT
Source organism: Sinocyclocheilus rhinocerous (assembly GCF_001515625.1). NCBI lineage: Eukaryota > Metazoa > Chordata > Actinopteri > Cypriniformes > Cyprinidae > Sinocyclocheilus > Sinocyclocheilus rhinocerous. The sequence goes on from NW_015639108.1 coordinate 781,674, forward strand.
GTTCGATCCATGGGCTTTATGGTGGTCTTTCACAGGCACCAATGGTTAACCCTAGCTAACCTGAAGGACTCTGACAGCAAGACGCTCCTCAACGTGCCAATGACTCCCTCCGGCCTCTTTGGTGACGCTGTGGAGTCAGTGGTCGAGCATTTCTCTGAGGCTCAAAAGCGTGGTGATGAATCATCTAATGCCCTGACACGCATTCCAGCAGCCATCAAGATCGCGCTCCTCGTCAGCACCCCATCCTGTGCAGAGAGCGACTAAACAGCCCGCTGCGTCCTCCGCAGCAGCCCGTCCTGAGCCGATGTTTGCCGCAGACAGTGGCCACTATGTTAGTTCCTAGATACATGGAGAGCTATTCCAGGCATTTCGCGCTGGGTGCTGGACATAATAGAGCAGGGGTATTCTCTCCAGTTCAGACGCAGACCACCCCGTTTAAATGGCGTGGTTCCATCACTGACACTGCCTCGAAATGCCTGTTTTGAGAGTAAGTTCTCAGCCTGCTCGCAAAAGCTGCGATAGAGCGAGTCCCTCCGAGCGGGTTTACAGCTTTACAGCCATAAAAGATGCATACTTTCATATTCAGATAGCACCGCGCCACAGATGCTTCCTGAGGATTGCTTTTGAGGGCACAGCATACCAGTACTCAGTGCTCCCTTTCAGGCTGGCTTTAGCCATAAGTGCGTAAGTGCATAAGTGCGTGCTTTCCCCTCTCAAAGTGAGCGACGATTGGCTGATTTTAGCCCATTCAAGAGATGTGCTTGTCAGTCATACGGATGTGCTGCTTCGCCATCTGGAGTCCCCTAGGGCTGCGTGTGAATATGCAGAAGAGCGTGTTCACCTCGATGCAAGCTCGCCTGAGTCGCCTCTCTCAAGAGTGCATAACGACCATTTCATCAGCTCGACGCCACTTCAGACTGGGCCGATCAGTTCCCTTGAGGGAATTTCAGAGGCATCTGGGACTTATGGCGTCGGCTTTGACAGTTTGCCCCCTGGGTCTTCTACACATGTGGCCGCTATAGTTGTGGCTGAAAACTCGAGACCCGTGGAGAGCATGGACCACAGGGCGTATGCACATCGAGGTCCAGAGCCTGATTTACCTCTTTTCGTGACATAGGCAAAACAAACTTTGGGCCCCCTTCCCTATTAATATAATAGGCCTAATATTACCACCCAAGCAAACAAAAATATTTCTTAATCAGTGGAAACCGTTACAGTGTTTTCTATCGCAATAAGCACTTGCGTTCAGTCAATATTTTAATGCACCTCATCCCAAACCTTCAGTTGCAAATTCCAAAATATTATTTTAGAGCTAATAACATAGGCTTGAGCCATTGATATGCAGGCTAACGCAGTTATTAATGCAGTCTAACGCAGTTATTAGAGAGAGAGAGCGAAAGGAATCTTTAAGTTGAACTGCTTCAAGAACCTCGCTACTGAGAAATGCAAAACTATTTTATTGATAAATTTGCGGGGCAGCCGCAGCTCTGACAACAAGTTTCTGTCCGCAATTCCGCCTGTGCGCGCGAGTACGTGTCTGTACTGTGTGTGCGTCTGTGAGAGAGAACGGGAGGGAGAAAGAAAGCGTGATTGCCGTACATAAAAAACGTGGAAGACATGGAAATAGTTTGTCATTTTTACCCTATTGTTTGTTATATTTATTTGCTCAATGTCTTGAGCAATGCGTAAATCCGGCCCTGTTAGACGGCAATCGGAAGTTATTACAAACACTCGATGGTGGTTTAAAGTGACGGAAAAAGTCAACTCAGGTCAAGGTGAAAAAGCAGACCAGAGTGATGTACCACCCGTGAGGACTCGTGATGGTAAATTATATGTTCATGTTATGAGAATATAAAACTTCTTTACAGTTACATATTCAGTCACTTGTCCGCATCATCAAAATACAATCAACAAAGTACATAGAAATGAAACAGTTGTCACAAGATCATGTTTCCATGCATTTACACAAAAACCGAAATTCATTACATCACAAGGTGGATTCACGTGTTACATTACGTGACGATTTAAATCAATGTAATGACACCTCATTTAATGGCTGAAAAGATCAAGTCATACATTTATTAAGCTACGCTGTAACCTGGAAATTACCAAGCAATGTTTGGATGGCCTAATCAATATTCACACATGCAACTCAATGAAACTTAAAGTAGGAGCTGTCAAAGCACATTTTTAAAAGATTAACTATTTTTAAACAGTTCGCCTATTTAAAAACACAGTGCTCATGGTGCAAGAAAAAAAACAAAAAAACATGACAGAGCAAAGACATCCATGCATGTGCACATTGGGCAACAACTAAAAAGTTCAGCAGTGGGGTTCCCCTGGGACTGGAGACAGCATGCACTGTGGTCATGACAGATGCGTCAACCTCAGGCTGGGGAGCAGTGTGCGAGGGCGTACCTGCTTCAGGCCTGTGGTCAGAGTCTTAGAGCAGGTTGCACACAAACCACTTGGAACTGAAGGTGGTGTCCTTAACCCTAGCACTGGCTTTTCTGCCGCAGCTGGAACAGCGGCATGTGCTGATTCGCACCGACAAAATGTCTGTGGATTCGTACATAAATTGCCAAGGCGGCGTGCACTCCAAAGCCCCTTTTCAAGCAGGCTGCATGTCTTCTATTATGGGTGGATCGTAATCTACTCTCCGCCAGAGTGGCACATATCCCCAGTCTCCTAAACCGCGGAGCACACATGCTTTTGAGGAACGGAATCCCTCACGGGGAGTGGAGACTGCATCCCAGTTCATTTTGGATGATTTGGGATCACTTCGGGAGGGCAGAGGTCGATCTGTTCAAGACAAGCAAGAACACACACTGCCCGCTGTTCTTTTTGCTGTCTCACTCCCTGCTGATGGGAGACGCTATGACGTTGCGCTGGCCGAGAGCCAGACTCTATGCATTACCCCCGGTGAAGAGTTTGGCTCTGGTTTTATGCAAAATCACGGAAGAGAGAGCATCGCTGATCCCCAAACTGGCCAAATCAAAATTGGTTTCTGGACCTCAGGGAGATGCTGGTGGCTCCCCCTTGGTGAATCTCCCTCAGAAGGAACCTGCTGTCTCAAGCGAATGGCTTGATATGGCACCCCAGCCTGGAGCTGTGGAGTGTTCATGTGTGGCTGCTTCAGGGTTCCTAGAGGAGCTAAGCGCCCTGCCTCCCCGCACCAAACTCAAGATAATATGAACTGCCCCTGGAGGAGTTTTTATTTTTTGTCTTTATAACATAGCCTAATAACAAAAGCAAGAGCGCTATTTTCCCAAATATCAGCACAATTACATGTGTGATAATCATTTTACACAACAGTTCAAGAGGTTACTGTCAATTCGTTCATAAAGAGTTTGCTTCATTCATAAAATGTTTGAAGGAATCGGTTGAATGAATGATTCTCTAATTCACTTAGCTATATCTAGCGGATTTAGTTCCAAATATAACAATAATATAGTTTTCCTCAAACACGATTCGTATTTCTATATTCAAAATACCCATTTTAAAACATTAACCTCATAATTATTCATGAAATTGTACTTGCAGTGTAAATGGATTTTGTTGATACTAGTTTAATTTGATATATACTTAGCTAAATGTATTAATGGTCATATGGTGTTTTAATGAGAATACATGAGCACTCGCGATCACCGCATATACATATACATCATTTACTGTGCAAAATACATGCCAACATTAGACCATTCTTACCTTTAAACGACTTAAATCGATACTGATTAATAACAAAGCATTGATTCACCAAACAGACATCAATCTGTGTTATGCCCAGTTCAGACTACACAATATTTTTGTCGGTCACGATAGTCACTGTGTCATCATGGTGCAAGAAAAAAAACAAAAAAACATGACAGAGCAAAGACATCCATGCATGTGCACATTGGGCAACAACTAAAAAAATAGAAAGCAATGCCTCCAAAAACTCCGTTCATAATTTACAGCAAGCTTAATTGCAGTAATATGAGTATTCCTTATTAAATATTTAATTAACATTATTTGAATAAAACAATCTTTTGATTCATATTATTCCTTCCTTTAGTTCAAGAAGTCGATGATGACTGGAGTGAAGACCTATCGCTGGAGGAACGTGTCAGTGGTCTCCTTGAAATCGATAATGACAGGAGTGAAGACCTAACAGTGGAGGGACCAATCACCAGTCACTCTCAAGTCGATGATGACTGGAGTGATGCCATCTTCCAAAATTTAGTTGGTGATTTGTCAGAATGGAGTGCTGACGTTCTCCATGCTCTTAATAGTGTTATGGGCAAATTTAATTTCAACTCTGTCCAAACTCCAATTACACCTGATTGTAGTAATGACGTCCCCCAAACTACAGTCAGTGCCATGTCCGACTGTAGTGATGGCATCCCTCCATCTTTATGCTGTGACATGTCTGACTGTAGTGTTGACATCCCCCAAGCTACAATATGTCAGACAGAGGACACTGTGGCACCTCAGTTGAGCCAGAGACAACAGATATTGGTCAGTTTGCTACCATAACCCTAACATAATCCGAACACACTCACACTTTAATCAGCAGTTTTAAATGAAGTAATCACTGCTTGACATTTTATGTCAACACCTGTTATTTATCTTTTAACAGACATCAGTTCACGCCGTTATAAAATCGGCAGTCAGCTGGGTAAAGGAGGATTTGGAACCATTTATGCAGCGACTTGTTTGGACGAAGGCCTTCAGGTATCAATTTTCATTACTTACAATATTTGTCTAGCTAATTATTTTTGTCCTATCATACTTGTCTCACACTCTTCTTTGCACGCACTCTTGGTGTATCATATATTAACTAGAACACTTGACCTGTCAGACCTGTGTAGACATAATGTACATGCTTAGAATTTAAATTCATGAAAATGTACATGTCTGTTCAGGGTTAATGACTGAATTGATGAGAACTCTGCTCTGCTCACAAATGAACTGTAAATCTTACACAAATCCATTTTTTTGTTTTGTTGATCATGTGGCGCTAAAATTCGTCTCCAACAGGAACAAAAAATTTGTCAGCATTGTAAGTAGGCTGTGCTCTCTTTGTTTCTCCTCCCAGTCCCTGTTTTCAATTGCAAACAACTCATATTAATTACAGACTACAAATGATTTTTAGTAGACAATCTGCCATTGTCAACAGTTTGTCCAGGACTTGTTTAAGTCCTATATCCATCATAAACACTGTTTTTCTTCTAGGACGGTTTGACGGTTATTCCATACCTCTTCCACTGGAGGTCGCTCTGTTAATTCTTGCAAACCAAGACGCCAGCGTTCCTGAAATCGCCCAGCTTCTGGACTAGCATGTGGAGCCTGACCACTACATCTTGGTCCTAGAGCGTCCCATGCCCTTTGAGGAATTTAACTGGTTTGTCCTGCGGCAAATAATGCCCATTGAAGAGGACGTGGCCTGGGTTATTATGCACCAACCAATATTTGCAGCTCAAACGTGCCGCCGACGTATTGCACTGGGTTATTAAGATGGACAGTGCCGGCCCTACCTAATAAGCGATATATGCGGCTGCATAGGGCCCCTGTGGCCACCAAGGGGCCCCGTGTCAGGAGTTCAGACAGCAATCACGGGAGTAAGGCGAGATGATGGTGGAGATGGCAACAGCAGAGGTGAGCTGGAGCGTTCTCTGAAGCTGAACTTCCATAGGAATTAATTAAAAACGTTCGTGGACACGCACTGTAAGTGTCTGACAAATCTTGTAGAATGCAATGCGCGCTCAGCACCTCCGGTCCCGATCGCGAAATCGAAAGCGAAACTAAAAAGGATGCGTGCGCGCATTCAAACGCAATTTCAATACCAGCAGTTTGAGAGCGGCTGCGGCTCCCTGATGCATGCAAATTAGACTGCATAAAATATCTATGCTGTAATTAGTATGCACACTAGGATGTGTAGTTATAACCATCTCTTAGCTCTGTATCATGCTTGAAGAAAAATGTGGCTTCTGTTTGCGCTTTGATTTGAATATTGAGACGGAAAACCTTCTGATTAACCTGGACACCCTCGAAGTCAAATTAATTGACTTTGGTGTGTGGTGACTTCCTTATCGACGCAGGTTACACATCCTTTGCTGGTATGATCCCTCAAAGCTGTAAAGTGGGTCTCAAACTCTAGTGATGAGTTGAGGGCCGTTCACACAGGACTTTAAGTGAATCAAGCTCCCATGAAGCATCATGGAATTGGGATCCACTGTTGTGAATCAAATGGCATCAAATCAAATTCTTGCATGATAATGGATATCAAGTTAAAACCCGCAGCAGTGTGGTCACTCGGGATCCTCTTGTTTGCATTGCTGTGTGGAGATTTACCAAAGATACAAGACCTGAAAAAGATCTACCGTTACACCTGGGCAAAAGATGGCTTGTCAGAAGGTGAGATCTTCATTTCAGCAAAAGACAATGGTATATCTGAATAATACAAAATAGAATTTAAATGTAAATTTGAGGTATTAATCAGACGTCTCTCTCTTCTTTCTGCACAGAATGCTGTGATTTTATTCGCTGTTGTCTGCAGATTGACCCAAAACAGCGGATTGAACTGGAGAATCTCTGTCTCCACAACTGGTTTAAGGTATAATTTACATTTTGAATAATTTAGCTTTGTTACTCTACCTTTTAATACATGCTGCAAGTGTTATAGTCAGACAAATAGACAAACTTCAGCGCTGCATATTTATACCTTCAGATTTATATTTGAACTTATGTTCTTAAATTTCAAATTTTCCACTTACTTTAAATATGTTGCTTCTCTTGTTTTTATATATATTGCGTGTGCAGTGTATTTAAACAGTAAACCTTATTTCTGTTTTTGTTTCAGATTGCAGACAAGAAGAAATGAGGGATAACATGATCTTCAGCTTTCACAAAGAATAATGTATACTAGTAGAAATAGAATATATAAAGAAATTCTGGAATTCATGTAAATTTTTCAGTTTAACTTCTTATACTGATTATATAATTTCTAATGTATTTATTTATTTATTATGATTGATTGAACCAGAAACATTTAACTAGTACTATGTGTAATTGTGTTTTAGGGTGGAAGTGGATACTATCAGTGGCTGTCAGGGCAGAGAAATGGATGCATCATTGTGTGTTGTGTGAGAGCCAGCAGTGAAATGGGTTGCATTGGGTAAGTGTAGCCTATATATCATTGTGACTAACTGAAATATGTTTGGTTCAAAGATTCTTCTTCAGTCCTTCTTACTTTTTAAGGTTTGTTGGAAATAGGCAGAGATTGAATATAACAATTACCAGAGCCAGATTTAGTCTCTTTATACTGGGACATCTACACATCCTCAGGGTAACATACACATTTATACATTTGCTTGTCTCGGCCCACCACAAGATGCGCTGTTGTGTGCTTCTAAGAGCTTTCAATTATGTTTTAATGCATTTATTCTGGAACAAAGTCATTGGGGAGCGCTGAGAGGATGCTGGGAGATGTCAAACTATAATCAAATCAAAATAATGCAAAAAATAAAAAAATACAATGCCCCACTAAATATATGTCTTTTAATTTTTTTCTATAAAGTCTTTCAGCCTTTCTGACTTTTTTAAAAAGCATAATTTTTCAAATTCCTCATTTAGCAGAATTGTTAGGAGATACGATCCAGTATATTAGCTCTGTGTGGCCCATAATGAACAATATCAAGCGTAGCGTTAGTTCTGGCAGGTCACGTTAGTCAAGCTCGCATCAGCTGACTCTCAGCTGATCCCCATCTACCTATGGGAATACGACACCTAGCTGACTTTCAGCTGATCCCCATCTACCTATAGGAATAGGAATCTGTCTCATCGAAGATGGCGCCGACGCTGATGGCTGCCTCTGTGGCGTGCTCCTGGACGCGCAGACGGTGGAAGCGAGCCGGCGCGCTCGTGAAGCTCAGACAGCGCGGATTCA
>NW_015639109.1:0-746 GCF_001515625.1 Sinocyclocheilus rhinocerous
AACAACGGAGAGAGGAGAGAGCTGAGCCAATCATCTACAGGGGTTGTGTACTTACATAACACGAAAGTTATTCCTATTTTTAAAAGTGGAGATCGGCATCTTCTTTCCAACTATAGACCAATTTCTCTTCTTTCCCAGTTTTCAAAAATTCTAGAGAAAATATTTGTGCGCAGGCGTGATAATTTTATAGACAAACACAAATTATTAAGTGATCATCAGTATGGCTTTAGAAAAAACAGGTCGACCTCAATGGCTGTGATGGAACTGGTAGAAGAGATTTCTTCTTCAATGGATAATAATGAATATACTGTGGGGGTGTTCCTAGATTTAAAAAAAAGCGTTTGACACTATTGATTATGGTTTATTAATAATGAAACTGGAGAGATATGGTATAAGAGGAAAAGCCTTTGCTTGGATAAAAAGTTACCTCAATGACAGATATCCATTTGTACAAATAAATAATGTTAAATCAGATGTAATAAAAGTTGCTTGTGGTGTTCCGCAAGGTTCGGTGTTAGGCCCCAAATTGTTTGTACTGTACATAAATTATATTTGTATATATAAAAATGGTTTGGTTTGCTGATGATACAAATTTATATTGTTCGGCGAAAAACTTGGAACGCTTCTGAATACAGTGGAAATCGAACTCATGGTTTTCAAAAAATGGTTTGATGATAATAGACTTTCACTGAACTTACCGGTAAGTAAAACTAAGTTTATAATATTTAGTAATCGACAAAGTAACA
>NW_015639110.1:0-760 GCF_001515625.1 Sinocyclocheilus rhinocerous
AATAATATAATAGATAAAATTATTAATACAAATGTGTGTATTCTGCAGTTCCTGGTTTATGTTACACCATTTTTTTTCTTTCAGATTGAGCATGTCCATTTTACACTGAGCAACCAGTATTGTGACTGAATTCAGTCCAGCTGGAGGGGTTTGGGGTTTGGGGGTAGTTCTGTATAGCTTCATCGTGGGGGTTGAAATAAAGGTGTGAATCGCTTGCTCGTTCATATGGAGAGTGTCTGATGAGCGTTTCAAACTTGCAGAGCGGGTTTAGGCAAAGTGTCTGTTTTAGGATAAATGCTTCGTTTGGTTTGGCTTTTGCAATGGTATAGAGAGTATTATATACAATATTATATGCAGTGTTGCTTGGTTTTGTTTTTTTCTCAGGAGAGACGCGGCGCCTCTGCAAGAGAGACAAAGAATCTGTCCGTAGACGCGCGTCTGCCAGAAAGACAAAAACTTTTGTTCATAATTTATATGCTGCTTTGTACTATTTTCAGTTTTGCACTGTTTTAATTGTACGCGACAACGCTGCAGTCGTTTTGGCACTACAAATGTAAAAATATATTGCAGTAATAAGAAACTGTCCCAAGACTTCATGTAAGCCTAATCATTTTTAGTTTAATTATTGGGCAATTCCAGCGTTACTGACGTGACATTCGCAGACAAAACCTGAAATATAAATTCTCACAGAATGTAGTCATTAGCAATATATTGAACCATCTCTTTATATTTTTCTAAATCCCTGAAAATAGAGTCCAGA
>NW_015639110.1:1617-1763 GCF_001515625.1 Sinocyclocheilus rhinocerous
ATTTCAGGTGAGAATGTAGTTGTTTAAAACTCAAATCTGTCTGCGGTTTATAAAGACAGTGCCTATTTGAAATGTGCACCGCTGATTTCGGAGACGTGAGCTCCACGCAATCAGCGGGCGCTCAGTGCTCATGTTTCCCAACGAGA
>NW_015639111.1:0-244 GCF_001515625.1 Sinocyclocheilus rhinocerous
AACGAAATACAAACCTAACCAACTAAAACACGAACAAACATTAAAAAAACGAGCGCTGCCAGTTTCTGCGCTGCTTTGTGTACAGTCGTTACCAAGGAAACCGCTTTGTTTCTGCAGTTAAATCGCCTCCTGCTGACTAATGATGGAAAATTGACCAAATGTGAAAACTGACACTGCAAACACGCAGGGTTGTAAATGTGAACAGGTGAATCGACAAGAAGATAATGCATTATAAAAATCTAAA
>NW_015639111.1:762-1419 GCF_001515625.1 Sinocyclocheilus rhinocerous
CTTAAGTTGATAGGATTTTTCTTGCAACCCAAGTTTCACTAAGGGTTCCCTTAACCTTATACCTAAGAGATTTCTTCGCTTGAGGGCTTTCATGCAACCGGGCCCTGGTTAATTTAATCAGGTATTAGAGGCAGAACCATACATTGTATAATATGAAAAGAACAATAAAAAGTTTTCCCATCAGTTTACACAAACCTTGCTTAAGACATCAGGATTTGGGTCATTCTGTAAAAGCACAGCGGCAGTTCGGGTGTCATCGTTTCGGGCAGCGATATGCAGTGCAGGAAGGCGGACCTTGCCCTTAGTACCGTGGTTGATGAGCAGGGCCACCACATTCTCATGGCCCTGCTGAAGAGCCACAGCAAGAGGGGTAAAGCCATCCTGCCGGAAAAACAAACACAAGACACTGATTTTATTATGTGAACATCCATATTTCTCTTAATAACCTGTGTGAAAATGGCAGGTTAAGGTGAAGTCTGCAATCTGTGTTGGCTTAATGTTAAAAGTTTATACATGACATACAGGATTTAATAAACTGCATGTAATATAAGTTTAAACTGTATTACATTTTCATTTTATGAAAATTTATATGCAGTTAAGAGTAAGTACTTCTAAGTACTTAAAGGGGTCATATGATGCGATTTCAATTTTTCCTTT
>NW_015639112.1:0-517 GCF_001515625.1 Sinocyclocheilus rhinocerous
GGTGAAAACATGTGTCGGATGACTCTTAACAAGCATGCAAACTTTGATGGAGATCGAACAGTAGGTGGCGCTATAACAATTGAAAAGGCCTCAAAAATACAATATTTGTATATAAAATGACCTCAAATTATAGAACATGTATATATATTCACAAAAACACTACATCTTCATATCATATGATAGATCTCCTCATTTGAAACAACTTTGCCTCTAGGACCAATGCTGTCAATCAAATCGTTCATTAAATATTCTCAATTATGTTAAAAACCTACTTTTGCGAACTAGTCCTAGGTTTTTCGCTCAATCTCGATCAAACCACTGCAGTAATATTCTCTGGACTCTCTAGATCAATAATTATCAAAAAAAAAAATATTTTTGTCCTTTGGTTAGCTATAATAGGGTCATTTTAAAAGGTGCGTGACCAAATATACCTCAAAGCCGATAAAACCTAAACAAAAACTCAAAACCTTATGAAACATGGTGAAAACATGTGTCAGATGACTCTTAACAAGCATGC
>NW_015639113.1:0-1120 GCF_001515625.1 Sinocyclocheilus rhinocerous
AAAAATCATAATTTGTGTTCTACTGAAGAAACAAAGCCACCTACAGCTTGGATGCCCTGCATGGGGGTAAGCAGATAAACATCAGATTTTCATTTTTGGGTGAACTATCCCTTTAAGTAGGCCTAAATAAAAGTCTTATGATCCAAGTTGTAATTTGTGGCACTTGGAGTACCCCGACCTGCATCATGAATAGCTTGCTGTCTACAGTACATAAGCTATTGGTGTTTATACCCAGATGATTGCCACTTGCAGCTAATTTGAAGATTATATTTGTAATTTTATAATTCTCTACAGTATGTCAACAAACAGGTTGCTGCAAAGACCATAAACAGGATAAGAGCCAGATCTTTTCTACAGCAGTATAATCAAGAAAAAGTAAGATTATTTCTACAAAGTGACATATATGTGATGCTGTAAAGCCTTTATCTCTTGCTTCAAATTGTAGAAACTTAAAATCAACTTGTGCATTAGGCCTCTGGTAAACTGTATATTGTTACTAGGGGTGTAACGATATTCAAACCGAACTGAAAAACCATGATACACCACCAACGGTATGAACCGCGAAACTCTCGTGGCGTACCGAACTTGCCCAGCCTAGCCCTGGCCCATTGGATCTACATATGAATTAATTTAAAGACAGAGACACAATTTGTTCAGTAAACTACTGTTTTGAAAAAAAAAAGAAGAAGCAATTTTGTTTAGTTCTCTTCCCCTGCTGTACCGAACCGTGACTTCAAAACCGAGGTATGAACCGAACCATCGATTTTTGTGTGTATTGTTACACCCCCTAATTATTACTGTATGCGAAAGAGCTGCATGAACAAAAACATTTTTTGGAATTTCTTCTTTTGTTTGGAATTCTGCTTGAATTAACTCTTTAATTGTTTTATAATTAGTAAAAGCAAGGATTGACTTTTCATTTATTTTAATAGAATAGTTCACCCAAAAATGAACATTTCCTGAAAATTTACTCACCCTCAGGCCATCCAAGATGTAGATGAGATTGTTTCTTTATCAGAACAGTTTGGGAGAAATTTAGCATAACATGACTTGCTCATCAATGGATCCTATGCACTAAATGGGTGCCGTCAGAATGAGAGTCCAAACAGCTGATAAAAAC
>NW_015639114.1:0-571 GCF_001515625.1 Sinocyclocheilus rhinocerous
AATTTGTTCCCAAAGTACTCGTGCTGTGGCAGAAGCTGTATCAGAAGCTGTATCAGATTTAATTGGAAATGCCTCGATCCATTTGCTGAATGTGTCAACAACCACTAATATATATCTGTATCCACCTTTTGCTGCAGGTAAAGGACCGATATAATCAATCTGGAGGTTTGTCCAGGGGCCTTCAGTAAGACACGTCCCTCTTAATGAAGGCCTTCAGCAAGACACGTAGGTCTTAATGAACCTTTCTTTTTAACTCCTGATGGATTCATTTGAGCACATGTTAAACAATTTGCACAGTAATCTTTCACATCTTTATCCATACTTGGCCACCAGAACATATTGACTATTCTGTCCTTTACCTTGGTTACACCTAAGTGTCCCCCCTGATTGTGGATATGATACAAAATATAATTCCGCAATCGACTAGGTGGAACCCATACTGCAGTGTCAACGTTTATGTACAGTAATATGTTATCATGTGCAATTAACTGCGCATCATGTTGGGCAAATGGACCATCAACAATCTTGTTCATTTTTCTTCAATCTGATTGCTTCTGTTATTAGGGGGTCA
>NW_015639115.1:0-624 GCF_001515625.1 Sinocyclocheilus rhinocerous
CAGTGAACAGCAGACAGCTGATCTGTGTTTATTCACTCAAAACTAAACCTGAGATCAGATCACCACACAGTGACACAAACAGAGCCATACAGACATTTCTATATGTACAAAAAAAAAATGGTGAGAGTAATGGATAGTAAAAACATGTCATGGTCATTAATTTTGTTTATTTTTGTAGTTGTGCCCTGCTGTAAAACAATAATACAATAATCTTATCCAGTAATTGGCTTTGAAGATCTTGGAAAAGCCATGGAGATTAACTGGTCAAAAAGTTTACATATACAAATGAGTTATAAAGTTTAGTATTGTTATGAGCCAGTCTAGGATGAAGCTGTAACATAAACTGGAACAAACGATCCTTTGTACACTTTCATTTACAGGACCACAAGTGAAAGCACAACTCCAGGAGTGGGCAAAGACCAAAACAGCAAACAAACACCCAACAAACTCCTAACAGGAACAACAAAATTCTCTATCAAACAAACAAATAAATACAACAACAACAATATGGGCCACCATACCTCCATGACTAATAAAGAACAAGTCAAGAGATAACTGTAAAACAGCATTTATGCAAAGATATTTACAATAATATACATCAACAACAGCATCAACAATAGCCAG
>NW_015639116.1:0-731 GCF_001515625.1 Sinocyclocheilus rhinocerous
AAGCACATAAAAATGAACGTGATGCTATATCTCCGCAACGGTTTGACGTATTGAGACCAATCTTGGTGTGTGATATAACAAGCATGACCTGAGACTACCTGCAGTGTTTCGGCGCAGTGCCACCTAGTGGTCAGGAGATATAAAAAATGCATATTTTTGATTAGAACTTCTGAATGGTTTTGCCAAAAATCACAAAACCTGTCTCTTTAGATTCGGTGCATCATGCCGAGTCGATCCATACCAAATTTTTCCATGTCAGCCATTTTGGGCATCGGCCATTTTGAATTTAGTCAAAAAATGCAATATTTTAAGAACGCTTAGACTTTATTATTACAAAAATCGGTATGCGCCTTCGGCACCGTGCCCTGATGGTACACAAAAATTTTGGGTGCAGCGCCACCTTGTGGTCAAAAGTTATTAAGCAATTTACAAAAATGCTAATAACGTTTGAATAAATTGGGCTATTGTAAAGAGACTGATGTTGTTAGATTCCTTGGATCATGCCGAGATCATCGATACCAATTACGCCATAATTGGCTGAACTTCCTGTCCGCCATTTTGATTCATGTTGAAAACCTACTTTTTCGAACTCCTCCTAGACCGTTATTCCAATTTTCACCAAATTTGACTCGGATCATCTTCAGACCAAGCTGGCAAAAAGTTTATGGATTTTGTGTCGATATACTAAACGGTTTTCGTTTAGCGCATCAACGAATTTGCTGGAAAGATGC
>NW_015639117.1:0-543 GCF_001515625.1 Sinocyclocheilus rhinocerous
ATGCCTGTAACTCAAGAAGTATTAAAGATATCTTAATGCCCTTTTTAGATATTGGGTCTTAACAAACATTCCTTTTGGAATCTTCATTTTTAAGGCCCTCTATGGTTCGGTTCCAGAGATATTGGAATTTTAATATGGCTCCAGGAGTAAATCCTTAAAATGTACACATTTTCAATGGTCAAAAACCAAATGTGTGTCAGTTTCAAATGTATCTCGTTTACTTCTGTCAAACCAACTGCATTGAACATACCTGTCTGAGTGCCATAAATATTCTTTTTCCAAAGTTTGCATTGGAAGTATTTGTCTCTGGTGTCGCTGGCCGTCGTTGTGCGTCCCACAGCTCTGATCGTCTGGCTTCCTCTGCTCTTCTATCATTTCTGTGTGGAACAGAACAAGCTGAAGCTCATCACACAGCGATGCTTTCCCATTGCGTAAATATTGCATTTGTTTCACTTGTAGTTTATAGTTTGGATATTGGTGATCATCTCTTGTTAGTCTTCCGTATGTTCACGAATGCTTCCATCATTTGCGCAGGGCTCTCGC
>NW_015639118.1:0-430 GCF_001515625.1 Sinocyclocheilus rhinocerous
TATCAAGGAATACAAAACTAATACCTGTTGCTCCTGACGATATATAGAGGTCTTATCAAGTAAAATGATCGGTCTGTGGAAGAAAATGAAATAAATGCTTTTAAGTCTCATTTTCTACATTCATCTTTACAGTTTTTTATGATTGGTATGACATTTTTTTCAATACTTCTAACAATTTGCCTAAACTCTTAACACACCAACACACCTACATCACACAATTGACAAAACAGTTAATTTTATGCTCAAAATCACACATTGCAAACTAAACTCCAACACTAATTTTCAAATTACAATAATACACTACATCTACCAAAACACTGCAAACATGTCTCAAAATCAAATTATTGTTCCAAAACACTAACACATGTTCTCTTCAAACATGAAAATTTCGTCAATCATAGCACAATATCATAAAAACACTAACATCAAA
>NW_015639119.1:0-872 GCF_001515625.1 Sinocyclocheilus rhinocerous
ACGTATCGTATCGTGACTTTGCTGGTGATACACAGCCCTAGTGGTGGCAGAGTTGTATTATATCTGTTGTGTCTGAAGTTGTAAGTTTCTAACGTAATTGAAACTGACTGTGAAGATGTTATAATTCTGATTGAATTCTAAAGTAACTGAATTGATCCGACGTAGTGTGATCACAGAATTATTTCATGATAGTTGTGTTATAGTATAGTGAGTCCGACGTACCGCGACTCTTAAGTTTAAAGCAGTAACCCGAAGCAGTGTGGTTTTTGCCCGACGTACTGTGGCACTGTTTTAATCTGATAAATATTAGTTTGAGCCCGAGGAACTGTGGCTAGAAAAAGGTTGTTTGAGAAAATATATAAAATAAAATAAAAGACCTGACGTACTGTGGTTTTGTCCGATGAACTGTGAAAAACATTGTTATATTTTTTTTAAACAGTTGCAGAAGTTGAAGCTGTAAGTGCTTGTTTTGCCTGAAGTGTAAGACATTTGTTATAATTCT
Organism: Sinocyclocheilus rhinocerous; assembly: GCF_001515625.1. Taxonomy (NCBI): domain Eukaryota; kingdom Metazoa; phylum Chordata; class Actinopteri; order Cypriniformes; family Cyprinidae; genus Sinocyclocheilus; species Sinocyclocheilus rhinocerous. The sequence continues at coordinate 503 of NW_015639119.1, forward strand.
GTTAAGATTCTAAAGTAATTGAATCAGCCCGACGTAGTGGGGTAGCAGAGTTGTATTAGACCTATTGTTTCTAAAGTAACTGAAACAGAGTTGCACCTTTCTAAAGTAACTGAAACAGAGTTGCGATAATTCTGATGAAATTCTAAAGTAACTGAAGTGACCCAACGCAGTGTGGTCACAGAATTATTTCATAACTATGGTGTTTTTGTGTTGATTTGCCTGACGTACTGTGGCTAAGTAAACTGTTTTAAAAATATAACATAAAACCCGAAGTTGTGTGGTTGTGTCCGACGTACTGTGACAGTGTTACATTTTTAACGGTTTCGTGTAGTGAAGTGTAAGGCCCGACGGAGTGTGGCCGTGTCCGGAG
>NW_015639120.1:0-512 GCF_001515625.1 Sinocyclocheilus rhinocerous
AGTGGATTAAAGCCCATTGTCTTTACCTACTGTTGGATAATTTTTCAAAGAAGCATGTACCGGAAGGTTTTATAAGTACAATTTTGATATACTACTGTGATTGTATAAAAGTATTGCATAAAAGAAGACTCACCACGAGGAGACAGTAGTGGTGTTTATCGGGACCAGAACCAGGTTAGTCTGTCCTAGAACCACATTGCTGTCCTCCAGCAGCTGTTTTAAGTGGCTGTATACCACCACAATAGATTGTGGAATTGGCAGAGTTTTTGCTTGTGTGTCCTTGGGCCTGTTCCGTGCTTGCTGAAACTCTTTCAAAAGCCGTAGGCAAACACATTCACAGACCCTGTGAATTTCAGGGTCCTGAGCTGCCTGCCCATGAGTCATGAACAATCTATGGAAAAGGATGATGATATAATCTGAACTGTATACTGGGTTATAAACTAGTGGTCTATGGAAAAGAAGGATGGTATAATCTGAACTGTATACTGGGTTATAAACTAGTGAAGATCCAA
>NW_015639121.1:0-495 GCF_001515625.1 Sinocyclocheilus rhinocerous
TTGTATGTCTGAGTTATAGCAACTTCCTTTTTCATGGCGAAACATTGAAATTTGTTAGGCTGCCAGGGACACGCCCCGTGACGAAAACTCAAGATCTTCGCAATTTAACGTCACAAAGGCCTTATGATGACCCTCACCAAATTTGAAGATGATCCGATTAAAACTGTAGGAGGAGTTCGTCAAAGTGCGAGGCCTGGAAATGGCAAAAACTGCACAAAAATCGTGCAGGAAATTCAAAATAACGTACTTCCTGTTGGGTTTTGGATTTTGTACCAAGAGACTTTTTTGTAGGCAATGGTGTGTTACACATGTGTACCGATTTTCGTACATGTACGTAAAACATAGCTCGAGGCGCACTCCGTTGAAATTTTACAGGTGGCGCTATCGAGCCATTTTGCCACACCCACTTCTCAAACCCATATAAGATGTAAATTTTCACCAGTTCTGATGCGTGTGCAAAGTTTCGTGAGTTTTCGAGCATGTTTAGGCCCTCAA
>NW_015639122.1:0-535 GCF_001515625.1 Sinocyclocheilus rhinocerous
TTCTAACAAAACATGGTGCATTATGTGCTAACCTGATGTAAACACGATGAAAACAACCCACATGAAAATATGAGAAGAACAAAATTTGAAAACCTACCAAATAAATCTTGGAGATTTGGTTCCCTGAGGTAAAACGGGAGTCCCCATAGAGCCATGTTGTGTCTGTGATGGGGTGTCTGTTGTCTGTAGGAGGGGGGAAAAAATTATAATTTACTTCTGTATGATTCCTTACAGATCATAATTGAGTGTTAAAAATACTGAAAATGTATTAGGGATGGACAAAGAGTCAGAAATGGAGGAGTGCTTGGGGCAACAAATCCACAAAAACTGACTGTAAGATGGACAAAGGGTCAGAAATGGAGGAGTGCTTGGGGCAACAAATTCACAAAAACTGACTGTAAAAATCTTGAAAAATTGTAATGCTGGGACAAAAAAGTCATTAATTTATAAGAATAAAAACACCATGGGGACTCAAGTAGACAAAATAACGGTCAATGAAAGTGTATAGCCGCTACTTTCAAAGGGATTCATAAGC
>NW_015639123.1:0-1417 GCF_001515625.1 Sinocyclocheilus rhinocerous
GCAGAGTAAAACAGAATTGAAATTGCATTTCAGTGTAAAATGTCCCAAAATTATTATCCCTCAAAATCCTTACATCAGTAATTACAATGCATTAGGTTTTAAGCAAATTACCTTCAATGACAAAAACAGAACTCAGACCCTTTTTATACAATAACCAATCGATCTAACTTTCCCATAACTCATATAATATGACTTGCAACAACAATGAAATTGTTATATATCACACAGCACAACAGAAGAAAACGATCTGAACTGAAAAGAGGAGTTTTTCACCTGAAGAGTGAATGCTCAGTCTCAATGCTCAGATTTCAGCTGTCACAAGTAATTGTGCATGATTTTATATTCTCAACATCACACAGTACATCAGCTATGCAAACAATAAGTGGAAATAATGCATTTTAAAGGCCATGATACTCAACTTCTGAAAGCAAACTGAACACATTCAAGCCGCAGATGCAAAAGTATGTCTTTTATCATGCATGGGTTATTAAATGTACAGGCCATTTCCCTCACACATGCGTCAAAAACGGAGAAGGGTCTGGCTGCAGCCTCGCACTTGTACTCTCAGACGTGCATTCTCAGACACTTGCGCTTCCGCTAGCGACGTCACTTGCAGGCTTTATTTTTTTATTTTGTTCTATTTTTTATTACTTTTTGTTTGAATCTCTCAACATTTTACAACAGTAGCCAGGTGGTGAAGACAAGAAAAAAGAAACTAAATTACAATGTCACTTGCAATCGCCACTTGCACTCTCCGCTACATGCGACGTCACTTGCAATCAACACAAATCGTGCGTGTTGCCAATGGAGACAAGACGCTGTGGTGATTAAACTATTACAACTAATTTAGTACTATAACACAGTGTTTCCCAACCGGGGTGCCGTCTGTTGAGAGCAGGGGTGCCGTGTAAAAAATCTTTTTTTTATATTTTTAAATTGCTAAAATGTTCCAAAAAGCATCTATTATATAATATCCATTTCTGATGTCGCCAATAATTAGAGATGCACCGAAATTTCGGCTGCCGAAAATGAGTTCACCGCTCAGGTTTCACTTTCATATGGTGTAACGCTCTGCACATTATCCCGCTCTATGCGCTCAGTCGCTCCACTCGTATATCGTTCATGCTCATCGGAACAGCAAAGTCCACTCAAAAATTGAGCCGACAGGAAACATCGATGTAGTACAGTATTGTTTCTGTCTGCAATAGCCCTATACTGTGTTGTAACTTGGTGTGGTATATGGGCAACTCTGGTAACGTTGCCCTCTCATTCATTGATCTGCTAACCGCTATGTTATGCTCGCGTGTTCTGATAATAATAGCTTTCTAGGACTAAACATTATTTGGAAAATTGGTAAAAAAAAAAAAAAAGATTTTTTTTTTTTTAATTTAACAACAAAAAATTAGAAAAAAAAATT
>NW_015639123.1:1773-2772 GCF_001515625.1 Sinocyclocheilus rhinocerous
ACACCCCAGACTCGACTTGAGTGGAAAATGAATCATCCGCGGTTGTGCGCGCACTTGTTTGCACATGAGCAAAGGTGTTTTTAGGAGTCTAACTTACAAGTGCCAGACCACTGATTCGTCAAACCTGCTTTCCTGCAGTCTGACTTTTGACTAGTTTTGTAGTAAGTAACGAATATGCTTCGGGGAAATGTATCTTAGTAAAAGTATACATTTTAATTAGGAAATGTAGTGGAGTAAAAGTAAAAGTTGTCTGAAATATAAAAACTCAAGTAAAGTACAGATACTCCCAAAAAATACTTAAGTACTGTAACAAAGTATTATTACTTTGTTACATTACACCACTGCTTTTAACAACTACTACATGTATGTATGTACTACATGTATATGCACACATCTGTTAAATAGCTTATTATTATTATTTTTATTATTATTAAAATAGCTTATTAAGAACAGTAGTACTAAATAAAATGCATGCAATTTGCAGATTCTGCAAGGTTTATGTAAACTTATAACCAAAACTTTTTTTCTCAAACTCTGAGGAACTCCTACAGCCCTGACTCTCAAATTCAATATGATTGCTCAGCACATCAATATAAGTGAAATAGTAGCAATACACTGTTCATTAGCATTTCTGTTTGTCTGTGTCTAATGATAAAACTAAATTACACTTGGTAACACTAAACAACTTAAAATATGATTCATAATGGCCATGTTTTACATCACAATCAAAACAGATCACAAATACATTGCAAAAAGGCCAGACCAACATACTGTAGCCTTTTGGTTATCGGAGCACTGGTGTCGTGATTATTTTCACCAAAAGAGGGTGCTGAAAGCTACACTAACTCTACTTTGTCTACTTAGTAACATCCCAACAATTCATGTTAAATTAAAGGAGATAAATTATGCCCCTTTTTACAATATGTAATATAAGTCTCTGGTGTCCCCAGAATGTGTCTGTGAAGTTTCAGCTCAAAATACTCCACAGATCATTTATTA
>NW_015639123.1:2865-3222 GCF_001515625.1 Sinocyclocheilus rhinocerous
AGAAACACGCTGTTTTCGGGCCTGTCTCTTTAAATGCAAATGAGCTGCTGCTCCCCGCCCCCTTTTCCAGAACAGAGCTGTGCCATTACAGCTGGTACCTGCTAAAAAACATCTGTTTTGGTTCTGATTATCGTGCTGAAATCATGCGTTTTAAATCATATGAGTTTAAATATCAGACTTCTGATATACGGTTTTCTGAGAGCACACATCCGAAGCACACGGACAGAAAGCGGCCACCAGACAGCATGTGAGTACTAAACTAAGTTCTCATTCACACACAAGTTTACGTTAAAAACACACATGAGTTACAAAAAACTCGGTTATGTCTGTGAAGGTAAACACAGCTGGGAAATAAAT